>NW_007256328.1:170687-337540 GCF_000164805.1 Carlito syrichta
TAAAAACTCTGAAACCGGGATGAACACAAGCTAACTTTAGAAGCTCATTGCTCCCATTCTTCTGCAAACTGCAGTTTTGGCTTTCACACAACTTGTAATTCAAACTCGTGTCACATCTCAGAGCCTTAGTATTGGTCACAGGCTTCTGGGTCATGACCTTAGGATTTATTGATGGTGTAAATTGTAGAATATAGTTTTAGAAGACAGCCATTTTGTTGAAAGAATGCAGCTGGGTTACTTGCAGGTAGCCCACTGTGAACTTTGGACTGGGCCACATTCCAAACATTCTGGGATAGGCCACTTTTGTTTGTAAAGTAAATACTCAAGCTTCTATAGAATTGTTTAACTTGGCATAAATCAATCAGCTTAGGATGAAAAAGGTTTATAGAATATGTCAGTCACGGATTAGGTTATTCTTTGTAATGGGATTTTAAGATTACCACATGAAAAGGGTTTAAAGGCAATCATTGATTAAGTTTTCATGGATTAAGGTTTCTGGTGGGTGGGGGGACACCCCTCCCACATCTGACTTTGTGTATAAAAGACCCGTTGTAATTCCCAATAACACTCATCGCTTCTGCACTAGACTGGAGTCCAGTCTCTTTCTTTCTCTCTCTTCTTCCCCCCAATCGCTGATGCCATCTCCACCTTTGGGGTACCCTGAACCCAGCTGGAGCTGTCTCCAGCATGTGCCTGTTCTTGTACCAATACCAGGCTATTTTGATTACTGCAGCATTATAATAAAGTGTCAAGTCTGGAAGTGTGATACCTCCTGCTTCATCTCTTTTGCTAAGAACTGTTTTGGCTATTCGTGATCATTTATGCTTCCATATGAATTTCTGTATTGTCATATCCAGGGCTGAAAAGAATGATGTTGGTGACTTGATGGGTACTGTGCTGAATCTGTAGATTGCCTTTGTTAGGATGGACATCTTAACAATGTTCTTTGTTCCTATCCATGAGCATTGAGTATTTTTCCATTTGTTTGTGTCTTCTTGGATTTCTTTTTTTTTTAATCAATATTTTTTATTATGATATTGTGGGGTACAGTTAAGGGTTAGGCATACAAATACGTTTCATTCAGGCACCCTGTTGATAAGAGGTGTTTCCGCGTCCCCAGACAGATATTTGCTACCGTTAATCCCATCTCCCTCCCACCCCATAGTTTCCCACTACTGTCAGTCATTTTCTTATAGTATTACATTGGATGTTCAAGGTTTATTATATGAGTGAGAACATGTGATATTCAGTACTTTGTTTCTGTGAGAGGTCACTCAGTATTATAGACTCAGTTCCATCCAGATTGCTGTGAAATTCATGATTTTGTTCTTTTTTATGGCTGCGTAGTACTCCATCATGTACATGTACCACATTTTTTTAATCCAGTCCTCTTTTGATAGGCAGCATGGTTGCTTTCAGGTTCTTGCTATTGTGAACAATGCTGCGATAAATATACATGTGCAGGTACCTTTTTTATAGAGTGATTTGAGTTCTTCAGGATATATTCTCAGTAGTGGGATTGCAGGGTCATATGGGAGGTTGACATTTAGAGCTTTTAGGAATCACCACACTGCTTTCCACAGAGGTTGCACTAGTTTACACTCCCACCAACAGTGTAGAAATGTTCCCTTTTCACCACACCCTCTCCAGCAGCTGTTATTTTTTGAGTTGTTGATACTTGCCATTCTGACTGGAGTTAGGTGGTATCTCAGTGTGGTTTTGATTTGCATCTCCCTGATGATTAGTGACGTTGAACATTTCTTCACGTGTCTGTTGGCTGCTCGAATGTCTTCCTTTGTGAAGTGTCTGTTCATATCTTTTGCCCATTTTATAATGGGGTTGTTTGTTTTTTTCTTTTCAGCACGTTTGAGTTCCTTGTAGATCCAAGATGTTAAGCCTTTGTCAGACCTGATGTTGGCAAATACTTTTTCCCAGTCTGTATGCTGTCTCCCTGCTCTCTTGATGGTTTCTTTGGCTTTGCAGAAGTTTGTCAATTTAATAAGGTCCCAGTTGTCTATCTTCTCTCTTATGACCTGTGGGTTTTTGGTTTTGTTCAGGATGGATGCTAGTTCTGATTTCCATGAGGGTATGTCCTTCATTTTCTAAGGTTCTTATGGTTTGAGGTTTTACATTTAGGTTTCTGATCCATTTGGAGTTAACCTTTGTGCATGGGGATAGATAGGGGTCCTGTTTCAATCTTCTGCATGTGGTCAACCAGTTTTCCTAGCACCATTTACTGAATAGGTTCTCATCTCCCCAGTGGTAGGTGGTGGAGGCTTTGTTGAAGATGAGTTGGTTGAGAAATTGAAGTTCTTCTTATGGAATCTCAATTTCTTCTTGGATTTCTTTAAGCAGTGTTTTGTACTTCTCACTGTAAAAGTCTTGCATTTCTCTGCTTAGGAAGATGCTGAGGTATTTCATTTTTTTGTGGCTTTTGTGAATGGGATTGTGCTTTTTATTTGGGTCTCTGCCTGCCTTTTGTGGGTGTATAGGAATGCAACTGTCTTTTGCACATTTATTTTGTACCTGAGACTTTGCCAAAGTCCTTTATCAGTGCAATCAGGTTTTTGACAGTCTCTTGGATTTTCAAGGCACAGGCTCACATCATCAGCAAAGAAGGATAACTTGACTTCCTCTTTTCCTATTTGGATACCCCTGATTTCCTTCTGTTGTATAATTGCCTGAGCTAGGACTTCCAACACAATATTGAACAAGAAGGGTGAGAGTGGGAAGCCTTGCGTTGTTCCAGTTTTCATGGGAAATGTTTCTAGTTTCTGTCCATTTATCAATATGTTAGCTGTGGGTTTGTTGTAGATGGCACTTACTATTTTGAGATATGTTCCTTTTATACCTAGGTGTTTTAGGGTTTTTATCAAGAAGTGATGAATTGTATCAAAAGCTTTTTCTGCATCTAATGATATAATCATGTGGTTCTTGTTTTTACACCTGTTGATTTATTTAATTACATTTATATTCTTGTTAATGTTGTGCCAGCCCTGCTGGGGATGAAGACTACTTGGTCATGGTGGATGACTTTTGAGATGTGTTTTTGGATCTGATTTGCTAGAATCTTGAGGATTTTTGCATGTATGTTCATAAGGAATATTGGTCTGTAGTTCTCTTTTTTTGTTGGATCTTTACCTGATTTGGGTATCATTGTGATGTTAGCTTCATAAAATTATTTGGGGAGAATTCCATCTTTCTCAATTGTCTGGATTACTTTCAATAGAATTCATGTCAGTTCCTCCTTGTACGTTTTGTAGAATTCTGCTGGAAAGCTATCTGGTCCAGGACTTTTTCTTTTCTTTTTTTTTTTGTTTTGTTGGTTGTTTTCATATGACACAGTCAATTTCCTGGGTTGCTATTGATCTATTTAATGTCTCAATGTCTTGTTGTTTCAACCTGGGGAAGTTGTGTGATGCCAGAAAGTCCTCCATTTCATTTAGATTATCAAGTTTGCTTCCATATAGGTGTACATAGTAATCTCTGATAATCTTTTGTATTTTCAGGATCAGTTGTGATTTGATCTTTTGTATTTCTGATTGTGTTTATTTGGGCTTTTTCTCTCTTTTTCTTGGTCATTCTGGCTAGGGGTTCATCAATCTTGTTAATTCTTTCAAAGAACCAGCTTTTTGTTTTGCTGATGTTTTCTATGATATTTTTGTCTTCTATGTCCCGTATTGGGGCTCTTGTTTTGGTGATTTGGATTCTTCTGCTAATGTTGAGGTTTTGGTGGTCATCTCTTTCCAACTCCCTTAGGTAATTTATTAGGCTTTCCATTTGTGATTTTTCCATTTTCTTGATGTGTGCTCATATTGGTATAAATTCCCTTCTTAGAAATGATTTCATGGCATCCCAGGGGTTTTGGTAAGATGTTTCTTCATTTTCATGTTTCCAGAAATCTTTTAATCCTTGCTTTAGTTTCAGTGTTGACCAAGTATTTGCTCAGCATTATGTTGTTTATTGTCCATGTCTTTGTGGGCTTTGGGGAAATTTTTTTGGTATTGATATTTATTTTTATTCCACTGTGGTCTGAGAAGGGGCATGGCAAGATTTCAACCTTAAAAAATTTGTTTATGCTTGATTTATGACCAAGAAGTGGTTGATCTCAGAGTACATTCCATGTAGTGATGAGTAGAATGTATATTCTGTGGTTGTTGGGTGGAATAAACTGTAGGTATCTGTTAAGCCCATTTGGTTAAATGTCAAGTTTAGGTTCTAGATCTCCTTGTTGATTTTTTGCCTCTATGATCTATCTAGGCCTGTTAGTGAGTTATTCAATCCCCTGCTATAATGGTTTTGGAGTCAATATCTTTTTATAGTTTATCTAGTAGTTGTTTTATTAATGCTGGTGCTCCTGTTTTGGGTGCATATATGTTTAGGATGGATATTTCTTGTTGATATATTGAACGTTTTATCATTATCTGGTATCCTTTTGCATCTTTATTACTTTTTGATAGCTTAAAGTTGTTTCATCTGATATTAAGATCATAACTCCTGCCTTCTTTTGTGATCCATTTGCCTGGAGACTCTTTTTCCATCCTTTACCTTTGAGTCTGTGCATCCCTTGTTGTGAGATGAGTCTCCTGAATGCAGCAAGTAATTGCATCATAGTTTCTTATCCCGTTTGCTATTCTGTGTCTTTTCAGTGGTGCATTCAATCCATTATTGAAATGTGATTGTTTCTCCCTCTCATGAAGTTCTTATAAAGTTTTTTCTTTGTTTGCTTGTTTTCTTTTGGGTTGGGGGTTAATGTATGTGAGTATTTTCAAGCTTCTTTTTGTGCTGTATTCTCTGTTGGTTCTGTGCTCTGCTGTTCTCTTGGGAAGTGTGTGGTCATTCTGTTTTTTTCTTTCTTCTGTGCTTAATACCTTTTAAGTGTCTCCCGCAGAGCTGGTCTGGAAGCTGCACAATCTCTTAGGGACTGGATGTCTGGGAAGGATTTTAATTCTCCATCACTGGTGAAGTTCAGCTTGACTAGATGAGAAATTCTTAGTTGAAATTGTTTATCTTTGAAACTTTTAAATATAGGGCTCCCATCCTTTCTTGCTTGTAGTGTTTCTGCTGATACATCTGTTGCTATGATGCTTGTTTTCCCCTTTAGGTAGTCTGACCTTTCTCTATTGCTGCCTTTAGGATTTTTTCTTTTATGCCTAATTTGTGTAGGCTAATTACTATGTGTCTAGTGGTTGGTCTTCTCATTTTATGTCTTGTGGGGGTTCTCTGCATCTCTTTTGCTTGGTTGGTCACATCTCTGGTGAGATGGGGAAAGTTTTCTTGAATTACCTCCTGGAATACTTGCTCCAAGTTGTTCTCCATTTCCTTTGCTTCTTCTGGGATACCAATAAGGTGTAGATTTAGCCTCTTGATATAATTGCACATCTCTTGTAGGCTTTGTTCTTTCTTTCTGAGTCTTTTTTCTATGTTTTTTGCAGATCAGGTTAATTCCATGTTCTGATCTTCAAGTTCTGAGATTTTTACTTCAGCTAGATTAATTTTGCCTTCCATGCTTGTCATCTTGTTATTTCCTGGATGAAATTTTTTATTGCCAAAAATCTCTGCTAAAAGTTCTTTCAGTGTTGAATCTTGTCTTTCTTGAGTGTTATTCACTCTTTCCATTCAGTCCCTAATCCTAGTCATATTCTGGGGCAAGTCATTGGTGACTTCCATTGTTTGGGCACCAAGTTCTGATTTTTTAGTTTTGTCTTTGGTACACTTAAAATTGCCTGAGATCTTTCTTTAATTTTTCATCATTTGTGACAGATCTCTTGTTTTTCTCTTTAGTTCTGTTATTCAGTGTCAGTGGGAGAGGCTTTCCCTTCTGATGTTTGGTCAGTCCTCTAGTCTTCCCTGATCCAGGCTCTGGATTTGTTTTATTTTGTAATAATACAGTGGATGAGAAGCTTTCCTGTTTTTTGTAGCTTTTGAAATTTGAGTAAAGTGAGGGATGGGGCTCTAGGATTCAGAATCTACTTGCACATTACAGTGTTCTCTTATTGTGGTATGTGTCCCCTGAGACCCACTCCCCACCACCACTCTATATGATGATGCCAAGCAGAAGTCAATGCAAAAAACAATTGAACACACACACACACACACACACACACACACACACACACACACACACAAACTGAAATAACAACAAAGTGAAACAAAACAAACAACAACAACAAAACCCAAGAAAACTAAATACACACACACGCATGCCTAGCACAAAGTGAATAGAGAAACAAACAAACAAACAAACAAACAGAAAGACCAGAGGGGGAAAATGAGGAATTCAGGTTGAATCTTCACACATATATTGACACACACCTTAAACTATAGAAAATAAAAATAAAAAACCCCAGAAGAACAAAATAACAAAAATAAATTGACAATGACAAACAAATTGAAAGATGAACACTCAGTCATTCACATACACACATAAACAGAAAATGACAAATAAAAGAAGGAAGAAACAGAAAAAAAAAGAAATAAATATTTGGGGGGAGCAGATCAAACACTAACATACACATTCATGCACAAAGGAAAGATATTTAAAAAATAGATGAACTAACAAACAAACAGTCAAAAACAATGTTTAAAAATTCTTTAAAAATTGAAAATTAAAAAAAAAACCCTGTCTTCTTGTAGCAGGCTTTGTAATTGTTCCTCTAATAAGGTCTCTCCTGCAGAATCACCTCTTTCACTCTCTCCTCAGTGCCCCAAGCAGGAAAGGATCAGGGACAGCGGTGGTGGATTGGGCTGCATTCCTCCCCTCCCATTCCTATGGTCAGGGAGATCTTCTCTGGTGGCGAGGTACGGGATGTACTCGCAGGGGGTGCCCCAGCCAGGCTTATCCTTGAATGAAGTTCTCCTATTGTGACTGTCATCCAGGCTCCTCCTGGATTTGTCCCTCTCCATTGTGGCCCAGCTGTGTGGGTCTGTCATTCAGAGGATTGATGGTGAGGAGGGGTTTTGGATTAACCCCAGACTCACCACTGATCTCTTTAAGTCCTTCCTCATTATTTTCTGGCCACATGCTTTTTCCTGACTGTATAAGGATAGGGGGCTCGAGTGCCTAGAATTCAGCACTCATCAGGTCCCTCTGAAGTTTTTGCTTTCAGGATATTCTTTCTGGGTCACAATCATTCCTTGAGCAGTTGATCCACCAGTCACAGAGATCAGGTCTATTGTTCCGTGGTGAGCAAGTTGGAGCACTTTCCTGCCTCACCTTCAAGATGGTGGCAGCGTGCCTCTCTTGTCCTCTTTTGTGGGACTTTGTCTCTGGTCTTCTTCCTTAGCCCCTGCTTCCAGTGCCCTGACAGGTGCTGAAGTGGTGAGGCAAAACCAAGAGCCAGCAGTCTCTCTCTCCTGCTGCAATGGTGAAGGAGAACCTGGGGCATTGTTTCTCTCTTCCGTTTTTTCTCAGTAAAACTGTTGTCCATTAAAAAAAAACAATGGTGCTCGGCCTTCTGTGACTAGGGAAGAGCCAAGGACAAAGTAGGGAAGCTGCAGCACCAAGTGTTGCACCAGGGACCTGGACAATTGCTCATGAACCCCCACTTAGACAGTCTCTCCAAGCATTTTCTTCCCAGGGAGGGTTTGTTGATTTAAAAAAGCAAAAGAAAATAGCACTCGGTTCTGCATCCTGGGTGTCACTAGGGTCCAAGCCAGCAACTGTGGCACCAGCCACTGTACCAGAAGAGCCCTGGCTGCTAACTCCCTAGTCCTCACTCAGTCAGTCACTCACATGCCCACTCGCTCACTTGTTCAGGTACACAAAATTTTCCATACACTCACTCACTCACAAGAGGACTTGCATAGTCTGACTGGCTTGGCCGCCATCTACCCGACCAACCTGGATAGATATTTCTTTTGATGGATTGAAACTTTTATCTTTATGTAGTGACTTTTCATATTTTTTAAATTTTTGATAGCTTAATGGGCATTTTTTTCTGATGTTAAATCACAATTCCTACTTTCTTTTGTGTTCTGTACTCCTCAAAAATTGTTTTCAATCTTCTTACTTTTAGCTTCTGAGTGTCTCTTGGAAACAACATAATATTGCACCATGATATTTTATCCAATTTACCATTTCATGTCTTTTCAGTGGTGTATTTAGTTCATTCACATTCAGGCTAATTATTGAGATGTGAGAATTTATCCTTGTCATGAGGTTCTTATAGATTTTGTTGTTGCTGTTGTTTGTTTCTTTGTTGCTTTCTTTTGATTTTTGGGTCAATTTATGTGTGTTTTCAATTTTTTTCCTGCATTCTTGGGAAGGGCATTGTCATTCTTTTTTTTCTTTCTTCTGTGTATAATACTTTCTTAAGTGTTTCTTGTAGACCTGGTCTGGAGGTGGCATAAACTCTTAGGAATTAAATGGCTGAGGAGGATTTTAAATCTCCATCACTGACAAAACTTAGCTTAGCTGTTTAGGTAATACTTCATTGACATTGTTTATCTTTGAGAGTTTTGAAGATTGGACTCCAACTTCTCCTAGCTTGAAGTGTTTCTGTAGATATGCCTGTTGCTATTCTAATTGGTCTTCCCCAGTAGGTAGTCTCTTGCTCTCTTTGGGACTTTTTATTTTATACCTACTTTGTGAAGGCAAATTACTATGTGTCAAAGGGTTTGTCTTCTCATTTCTTATCTTCAGGGGTTCTATGAATCATTTGTGTTTGAATGGTCATGTCTCTAATGAGATGAGGGAAGTTTTCTTGGATAATTTCATGGAATATTTGTTCTAGGATGGTCTCTTTCCCTCTATCTGCCTCAAGGATTCCAATTAATCTTATATTTGGCTTCTTGATATAATCACTCATCGCTTGGAGGCTTTGTCTTTTTAAGGTTCTTTTCTATGTTTTTAACAGTTAGAGTTAGTTTCATTTCCATATTTTGGTCTGCAAGCTCTGAGATTCTTTCTCTGCTTGGTTAATTCTGCTTTCCATGTTTATCAGCTTGTTATTTCTTTCATTCACTGTATTCATTGTTGCTATTATCTCAGTTATCAACTCCTTTCTTTCCTCTTGTCTCTCCTCATTTCTATTTAGTTTCTCTATTAAAAGCTTGATATCTGGGTTTGTCATCTGAGACTGGTCATTCTGGAGCTCATCACTGTTTCAGTTGCAAAATCTGTATTCTCAGTTGTTGTCCTCCCAGGGATCTGTGTGAGACTCATATTATTCCTTTGGTTTTTCTTCATTTGTGTAGGTTTTCCTCCCCATTTTTAACCTTTTTTAAAATTCTATTTTTCAGTGATGGGGTGATAGCTTTTACATCTGTTTGTTCAATCTCCTATTCTTCCTTATGTAGGTACTCTTGCTTTGTTCACTTTTGAAGCTGGACTGGTAGTGGGAGGCTGTGCTTTTTGCAGTTTTGAGATCTAATTAAGGAAGTATCTGTGATTCAAAAGTTATTTTCAGATCTCAGTATCCACTTACAGTTGTGTGGGCTCCCTGGAACCCACTTCCCATCACTTTATAATCTGTTCATGCAGTGGGGGTGTATGTTTATCCCTTGAATGTGAAATGAGATAAGATAAAGGAAAAGAATGGATAAAAGAAGAAGGAAGAAGAAAGGAAGGTAGAGAAAGAGAAGAAGAAGAGGAAAAACAGACAGGTGTACCACCTAAAGAATAAACAGAGAAGCAAACAAAGACAGAAAAAAAACCCAGAAGCATGCAGATAATCACACAAACAGGCAAACAAATCCTTGTTGATGTACTTGCTCTAAAAAACACCCATATACAAACAGAAAATCTAAAAACAAAGCATTAAAATAACAGAAATATAGCAAGTATAAAAATGCAAAGAAAATCAGAAAGAAAGAGAAAAAAACCAGAAACTAAAACAAAAAAACAAAAACAAACAAAAACATTAAAATAAAATAAAAACTTGCTCTATGGCCATTTCTGTAACTCTAGGTTCCTTTTAGCTGCTGCCACCATGTTAATGAGTGACTCTGGTCTCCAATCCATCCCCTCCACTCTCAGTGTAGTCTGGTAGGCTTGCTCTTAACATGAGTCCGATGCCCCACGGACTACCATAGGAGGAGAATGGATCAGATAAGGACTCACCCGACTTTCTGAGGCTGCTGTCAAGTCTCCCACTCAGATCTGATGTGTCTGTACCTGTTCCAGCACAGGGGTGGAGGTGTCTGTCTCTCCATATTTGATGAGGGGATAATCTTTGGATCCCAGCTTGGAGGCTGGACAGAACTGGGTGGGGCAATGGAGGTCTCTGCTTAGTCCTGGGACAGAGAAGATGGTGCCAGTTGGTGTCTCCTCACTGGTGATGGACCTCTGTTCCATATTTCTATGCCCTGCCTTCTCCACAATTCCTGCTATTTGTGCCCAGTCTGCTGCCTCAGGTGATGATGTGGGTCAGGTGCCAGGTTGTGAGGAGCAGTTGTTCTATGCTGCCTCTTCTCAAGAAATCTCTGAGAACAGCAGATAATCTTGCATGCTGGGGGCTCCAATCTCAGGGTAGTGGTGGGTTGTAGTCACCTCAGGAAGAGATTCTCAGGTGCATGACCCCAAGTCTCCCCTCAGACAAACTTTTATTCACCCACTGGCACACACCCACTCACACAGAGAGTCTTTATAGACACTCTCTTTTGTGGAGACCTTCACACTCCGACCCCTGCCCTCACCATCGTCACCAATCCCTTTCTAATAGTATTATAGTAAATGTTCAGGGTCCACTTACGAATGAGAAATTGTGGTGTTTATTTCAAACTGAGAAAATTTATTTTTCTTTTGAAATTATGTACCGGCATCAAATGTGAGTGAGTCTGGCTGTATTTCTCAAGTGCATAGGCAGAGATGAATGTATGTGGCTCCTGAAGAGCACTCAGCACTTTAAAATTACTCTGTGGGCTTTCTACTAAAATGTCCTCCCTTTTTAGATCATCACAAATCTTATTGCTTAAGAAAATATTTATTGAATGTTTTATTGCACACGACCTTTTCTCTCCTGTCAATTCTTTATTTTTTTTATCTTAAAGATGTGGGGTACAATTATTACTATATACATTTTTAACCCCCCCACAGAAGAAATGTCAGGTGAGAGGGCAGCACAGATGTCCCCTCAGGTGAAATGAATTCATTGTGACTCGGGCCTGCAAGGCCAAGATGAGCATGACAAATTCACAGGAAGCACAGCCCACGCGCTGATTTGAAGACGCTCAGACTGGCACTCAACAACGGAGAAGAAAAGGACTGGCCATAAAACAGAAAATAACTCATTCCCTCATAGAACTGTCAGAAATCTCCTTTGGACAGTTGGGTTTAAGTAATCATATCAATCAATCTCAGGAGATTTATGAGGAGATAAGTAAATGCATAGGGTAACTTTTTTTTTCCCTTAAAGGGTGTGAATGTGTTTTATATTTAAGACTGTCTAAGAAGACAGAAGAGAGAAATCTAAACAAATTTTATGGTTCCTCTCAATTCTTATATGTAGACTGACACTATTAAAACTCCATCATGCTGCAATGTAATGAGAGTAATTCTACAAACTATAGTTCTGAAGAAAATTAAATTTCATCCTAATAGTCACTCCCTTGCCTGTGTTCTGATTGATATCATGTTTGAATGATTTTTTTCCATTTGGGGTTTAAGCTTTAGACTTACAGAAGCATATCTGACCAATTTCAAAGGTTCTTACACAACTGGGCTCACCCAGTATTACCCCTGAAGTCCTAGTATTATCCCTGAAGTCTCTTGCTGCTAGGTCTTCTAGGAGTAGAATCTAGATCACACTGTAAAATGAACTTGTAAATTAAATAGTACACTCATTTAGCCAAAATAACTAGTTCCTGGCCATCTCTGTTAGATAGGCTCCATTTTCATACTCAAGCATTATTTTCTGGCTCATTTAAAAATTTTTAGTAAAACAAGTGGCAGTTTTGGCTACACATTTGCTTTATATACAATATTTTCATAAAAGCAAATATTGTGGTCACCACGGAAGAGTAGTGCTCATTTCTTAAAAGTTATTTGTATTTGTTGAAAGAGCCAATAGAAGCTAGCCTACTGATTGAATTTTGTACTGCTCAATAGAATCACTAACCAAATTTTGGCAAGATTAACTTGAATTTTTAGGATAGCTTCAAACAAAGATCAAAAAATGGAAAGCTAAAAATTAGTGTTAAAATATTTTGCAATGATATTTAATGCAGCATGAAACTGAGTAGCTCTCTGCTATGAATCTGCCTTATTTGTGGCAAATTGACCTTTGGTATGTTAACTACACTCTTGCCCTTGCTATGAAAATAGTACAAAAAAGTGCTCAGAAACTTGATACCTTTGTGCACATTGAAAACTATTACAGTGGGTAGAATATTTTGTCATTTAAGAGAGAATAAATATGCACAAAGTTTGTTTTATTGATCACTGAAGACTATAAAGAAACAAATATATGACTGACATATTTTGGAGGTTCCCTTTCCCCACTGTAGAATGTTTTTTCTGTTTAACCTACCACTGGGGCAGTACTGCCCCAGAGTCATGCATCTACCTCCTTCCTGCTCTGTAACATACTGTTTTAGAAATTCTGATTTCCAGTAATCTAAATTGATGCCCTAATCATTTTTCTTAGATGATCTATATCAATTCCTTCCTTCATGTTCTTTTAAATACTTTTCCTTTATTGCTTCAGGCACATGATCTTTTCAAAGTTCAGTGCTCATGTATCACTTATAATTCACTCCTCACCTTTTTTCAAAGGTTTCTCAAAGGTAACAAAACATAAACTAAAAAAAAATTTATATATTCGGAAGCCAAAAAGTATCAACTTACTAATTTGCAAGGGTTTTACATTTACTTAGACATAAAAAAGTCTAAGTTATATTTATCATGTTCAGTAGATTAAGTTGAGATATATGGACCATTGGTTATGAGCTGGAATGGCATTCATTCATTTGTTTAATTATGCCTATATTTATTATAAAAAATACATTTGAGTATTTATTATAAGCCAGGTTGTGTTCTGACTGGTGATAATACAGTAGTGAAAAAACTATGAACCTTCCTTTTGTAGTTACAGTTTATTGGGAAAATATAGTAAAAAAATTGGGGGAAAAATTGTAGTTACAGTTTATTGGGGAAATATAGTAAAAAAAATGAAGTGTAATTGAAAATATTTAGTGATAAATTGAATATTAAAAACAAGTATTTAAATTAAAAATTTATAGAAAGTTATTTTTAAAAAGAACAAGTTATTGTGAGAAAGATTATTTTGGTGAGACAGTGGTTCATAGACTGTAAAATCAGGACTTACTTTTCTGAAGAGATGACATTTAACATTACATCAGATGATTGATAAATATCTTGGTACATTATGAAGGCAAGGTGGGGAGCAAGGACATCACAAAAAGGAATAATGTGTTCAAATACCCTGAGGTGAGAAGTTTGGTCACAGTGAAATAAGGAGAACATGGCACAATAAGATGGGAGATAATTATGCAGGAAGTGAAGTGATTCATGCAAAGTCATGGTGGTGTAAAATATATTATCTGTTCATTTATTCATACAAAAACTATTGAGAAACTACTAAGTGCCAGGTACAGGAGACACTATTGCAAATAATACATAGTCTCAGTGTCTTTAAAGAGCTAAAAGCCTAGTGAGAAGGATAAAAGTAAAAATAAGTAATTTCAGTAAATACAATATAGATAAAAATAGGAACTGGGCTCGGTGGCTCAGCCTGTAATCCTGTGCCTTTGGGAGGCTGAGGTGAATGGATTGCCTGAGTCCGTGGGTTCGAGACCCGCCTGGGCAGGCAAAACCTCATCTCTACAGTAAATCAAAAAATTAGCCGGGTGTGGTAGTGCACACCTGTAGTTCCAGCTACTTGGAAGGCTGAGGCGGAAGGATCGCCAGAGCCCAGCAGGTCAAGGCTGCGGTGGCCGGGAGCGGCCACTGCACTCCAGTCTGGGTGACAGAGTGAGACTCCAACTCAAAACAAAACAAAACAAAAAACAAAAACAAAAACAAAAACAAACAAACAAAAACAAACAAACAAACAAAATAGGATAAGGTACAAGATATTCTTTGATCAAATATGCATTTGCAAACGTTTCTATTGGAAGTGTGGAGGATAATTCAGAAGAAGGAAAGATTAGAAGCACAAAGACCAATTAAGATGTTATTGAAATAGTCTAGTTCTAAGATATAGGTAATTTTAGTAGAGATGGGTTTAAAGGTTATTTTTGAAGTGTAATTGAAAATATTTGGTAATAGATTGCATATTGATTGTGAATGATACCAGAAACATAATAAAGGAAAATCAAGAATTTGGGGTTGAGAATGTCTCGTGATCTCAATTTTTAACATGTGGGACAGGTAAACCTGATATCCTATAGATTAATGAAAATGTGTGTGAATGAAGTCAGAGCACTGGGTTACATATGGAAAAGCCATATTTGGTGTCAAAAATATGAGAGTGAGTATGGTTTATTTTTCCATTAGTAAAATAGAGATAATATTTAAAGAAATACAATCTTTGGTAATTTTGAACTAATGAAACTACTAGAAAATAACCTGGCCTATTGTTACTTATCCTTCTTCTAATTATTGGTTGATATTCAAAATAATCAACACTTCCAGCAGATGGCAAGCATGGGCAAGAAGAAAGGGGTAGCTGACCACATGACACTAAAAATTCCAATTCACAAATGAAAAAAAATGAGCCAACCATCTAGATATCTCTAAAACACCCAAATGTCATCTAAGGAAAACATATAAATGATATGATCTAAATAAAGATTTAAAAATTATACTTTTCATCAAGTTGAATTTTTGTTTCATGTATACAGCCTTACTTGTATTTCACATAGAACATGCTTTTCTTTTTACTTATTAGCAGATGTAATAAATTATTTGATGTAAAAGGTTTTAAAGTATATGATAATTTCCATTTTAAAATCTCTGACTTTTTTCCCTTTTTCAACTAATCAATAATTTATCCTTATATAAAAAAAATTAGTATGGGTAAGAACACTTAAGTCTAAGAATGAGTAAATACAGATCTTTCAAAAGAAAACTAAATACAAATCTACTAGAAACAGTAAAACCTTAGAAATGATAAATCTATTAGGTTGAGTTTATTTTCTGGAAAAGTATTAGGTAATAAAAGACAATGGATAATCGCCCAAGACTTCATGAAAGAAAGATCATGTCACACCAGTTTCCTTTTCTATGATTAAGTAATGTGATCTGTGGATAGAAAAATGGGAAAAAATGTGATAAATAAATCATAGTTTTAGTTGAACCAATCCTATGAAATTTTTCTACATACATGTTGATAAAGCACAGTTGATCCCAGATTCCCCAAGCCTTTTGTTAAAAACTTAATAAAATTTAAAATTTTTCAGATGTGTTGTGGTACACCTAAGAAGGAAGAAGGGAAACACTTTCATTTTTTCTTCTTCTTGACCTATAGAAGTAAGAATTGTGCAAACGTGCTTAAGTGGTTATACTGTTAAGCATACACACACATGCATGCACATATGCATATAAATTTGGAATATATTAAAGAAAAGCATCATCTCTTTTAGACAGTTCATAAATCTGTAGGAACTAGAGTAGATCAGATTTGCTGCGGATCTATTCATCAGTTGAGAGAATTGCAAGAAATGATTTAAAAATAGCAGTATAAGATCAGATTTTCTCCATGTTATTAAACTAAATAATTACATAAATTATTTTATGTACTAAATAATTACATAAATTATTTTTACTACACTCCTTCGATTTGTGGTTTTTAAATTTTAAGGTTTTTTTACATTGGAATGAAATTTTATAACCATATTAATGATTGCTTAAATTTTAACTGTAAATTTTTATGTCATTGTTTACAATTTTCTATTCAATATTTGCCATACTTCAGTTTTTCAATTTTGATTCAAATTTTACTTGATTTGAGTTTAGCTTCCTGTATCATTTAAGATGTGTATTTTTTGAAACTGTCTTTCTTTTTTCCTCACATGTAAATAGTAATTTGTCTCATTATGGAATATTTAGGTTATAATCACTTTTCCCTAAAATTGTTGTGTAGGTTGCTCTATTGTCTTCCTTAGACAAAAATATTTAGAGCACAATTGTAGAACTGAGAATATTAGCACGTATAAGACTCTTACAACTTTTTAGTAAATTTATTTGTTATACCATTTTACATTAATACCAGTAGTGTAAGAGAATGTGAATCTTAACGTACGTTTATTAATGTCAGACCTTAGGGTGTAGTTTTGAAATTTTTTCACTTTTTTATAATTATTATTCACTTTTAAAAGTTCCTCTTTGGTCAATTTTAGTAATTTACATTTTCCATAAAATTGTTCATTTCATCAAGATTTTATATTCCATAAACATAGTGCTGTTTTCCCTAATAATTTTTCTGGTCTACCCCATGATTGTGATTATATTTCTTTCTCATTATTATTCTTGGGAATTTATTTTTCTTTCTCTTTGTCTCTTTCTTGTTTTCTTTTGTTCTTATTCTGATTTGATTAGTGAAATAATTGTCACACTTGAAATTACTTATCTACTATAATGTTTTATATCTCTCAATCTTTGATTTATACTTGCATGTTCATTATGTTTTTCTTACCACATTTCTTAGCATCACTTTGTTTCTTGTTTTTAATGCTTTGAGTTAATTTATTTTTATTTCTTGTAAATAATATTGTTTAAAAAAACCATGAGAAGTCTCTTAAGTTGCTACTTATTATAGCTTTCCTTTGTCTTTTCAGTTTTAAATACTCATTAGTGTTCTTTTTTATATAAATAATGATTACAACTTTGACTTTTTCTTTGATCTAAAAATAATTCAGACAGTGTGGTGATTTCTGAAAGAACTAGAGATTGACCGTACATATGACCCAGTAATCCCCCTATTGGGAGGGGGAGTTCAAATCATTCTACAAAAAAAGATACCTGCACGTGTATGTTTGTTTCAGCTCTATTCACAATAGCAAGAACATGGAACCGATCATGTTGCCCATCGAAGCTGGACTGGATTAAAAGCATGTGGTATATATACACAATGGAATATTATGCAACCATAAAGAAGGACAAACATATGGACTTTGCAGTAACTTGCATGGGTTTAGAGTCGATCATACTCAGTGATCTATCACAGAAACAAGGAACAGAGTACCATATGTTCTCAGTCATAAGTGAACCTTGAACAATTGTTTTAACACTATAAGAAAGGGATTGGCAGTAGTGGGAAACTGTCAGGGGAGGGGGTGGGATTGGCAGTTGAGGGAAACTGGTAGGGAAGGGAGGGGCATACCTCATCAACAAGGATTCCTGCATAATCAGCATTTATGTCTAATCCTGAATTGTACCCCACATCTTTATAATAAAAACAATAACATGATAATAATAAAATAAAAAATAAAATTACTTTATAGCTGGGGGACAAAGGTAGCTGACACGTGGACCTGCAGGGGAATGAAGGAAGCTACACTTATGCCCAGGCAAGACACATTCTCAGAAAATACCCAAGAAGATCTTGAAATTTGGCATTGGGTTGTTCTCTAGGCTCCAGAGGAAAGGTAGGTAAGTATTGACAGAGTGCCCCAGACCAGAGAAAATTATTAAGGACAAGGAGAGACCCTGGCATTCAAGGAAATTTTTATCTAAACATTACCTGAACAGAAGGTAAAGGAACATACACTTTACTGATCACACATGACAGAAAATAGTCTTTTGAAAAAAAAATTTTTTTTGAGTTGGAGTCTCACTCTGTCACCCAGACTGGAGTGCAGTGGCTGCTCCCGGCCAACGCAGCCTCGACTTGCTGGGCTCCGGCGATCCTTCCGCCTCAGCCTTCCAAGTAGCTGGAACTACAGACGCGCACTACCATGCCTGGCTCATTTTGATTTATTGTAGAGATGAGTTCTTGCCAAGTTGCCCAGGCAGGTCTCGAACCCGTGGGCTCAGGCAATCCATTCACCTCAGCCTCCCAAGGCGTGGGATTACAGGCTGAGCCGCTGAGCCACCGAGCCTGGATGAAAAAATATTTTTTAAAAGTCTCAAAACAAATGGTCTACTACAGCTTTTAACAATTTTTAAAATCCTTATAAGCCGGGCTGGGTGGCTCAGTCTGTAACCCCACGCCTTGGGAGGCTGAGGTGAGTGGATTGCCTGAGCCCGTGGGTTCAAGACCTGCCTGGGCAGCGAGACCTCATCTCTACAATAAATCAAAAATCAGCCGGGCGTGGTAGCGCATGCCTGTAATTCCGGCTACTCGGAAGGCTGAGGCGGAAGGATCGCCGGAGCCCAGCAGGTGAGGCTGCGGTGGCCGGGAGCGGCCACTGCACTCCAGTCTGGGCGACAGCGTGAGACTCCAACTCCAAAAAAATAAAATAAAATACAATCCTTATAAAATGTGATAATTGTATTTCAAGAATTACCAAATTATAGTAGTCAAAGACCAATATTCAGCAAAAAATCACACTGCATACAAATGAATGAGAATATGACACCCAAAAAAACATAAACTGATAGTCATCAACCTTGAGGAAGTCTAAACATAGGACTTAATGAGAACAGACTTTAAAATTATTATCTTAAGTATATTTAATGAGATAATAAAATGCATGTTCAAATAACTAAAGGAAATTAAAAAAACAATGTGTAAATTGAATGAGAATATCAACAAAGAGATTATTCAAAGGAACCAAGGAAAAATCCTGGCTCTGAGAAGCACAATAACTGAAAATAAAAATTTACTAGAGGAATTTAGCAGAAGATTGAGAAGGTAAATAAACAAATTTGCAAACTTGGAGATATGGCAATTAAAATTATAAAATTCGAGCTGCAGATAAAAGAGAAAGGAGAACATTAAACAGAGCTTAAGAGACTTCTGAGGCACCAAAATGCATTGTGGAAATACCAGAAAAGGAATAGAGAAAGGACAGAAAGATTAAAGAACAGAAGAAATAATGACCATTTTTTTTTTCTTATTTGGTAAAAAACATGACTCTGCAATTCCAAGAAGCACAAAAAACACCAAATAAGAAACACAAAAAGAGACACATGCTGAGATATATTATAATAAAACTTGCAAAAGGTAAAACCAAAGTGAGACTCTTGAGAGGAACAAGATAGAAGCAATTCATTTTCTACAACAAGATTAGCCCCTAATTTTTCACCAGAAAACCTAAACTTTGAACCTTGAAAAAAGTAGAATGATACATTTAAAGTGTTGAAGGACAAAAAAAATCAAAAGAAAATTTTAAGTGAGAATTCTATCTCTGGAAAAATTATCTTCAAAACTAGGAAATAAATAAAGACATTCTTATATAAAAAAAAACTGAGAAAGTTTACTAACAGCAGATCTGTCCTACATGAAATGTTAAATTTAGTCCTTCAGGTTGAAGTAAAATATTGCTAGACAGTGACTTGAAGACATTTGAAGAAATAAAGATCTTGAAACAAAAGAAAAATACATGGGATTATATAAAACCCACTATTATAGCAATTTTGGTTTATAATTCCAGTTTTTATTTTCCACAGGACATAAAAATGCACAAAATAATAATTTATGTTATTGGACACACAATGTATAAAGTCATCTGAGGCAGCAGTAACATAAAGGGAAGTATAAAATGAATAAGAATAGAGTTTTTGTACATGATTGAATTTGATATCATTCAAGTTGCATTGTTATAACTTTAGTGTGTTGTAAGTAATTCCATAGTAACTATAAAGAAAATATCTACAGAGTAAATTTTAAAAAGATTAGAGAAAAAGACTATGAAAAGTTTCATGCAAATGAAATGGATAACCAAGAAGAAAGAAAAAATTCATAGAAACACACACTCTACCAGAACTGACTTGTGAAAAAAATTAAGGAAAATTTGAATAGATCTGAAATAAATAAGGACATTGATCAAAATCTCTTAACAAGAAAAGGCTAGCACTGGATGATTTACTGGATAATTCAAGAAAACCTTAAAAGAAATAAAGAAAATGGAAAAATAAGAAAGGAATTGAAACATATCACTAAAAAACAATAACTAAACACTAGAGATGACAATAATGGAGGGAATGAGAGGCAAAAAAATCTATAAGATACAAAAAAAAGTAACAAAGGGGCAATGGTAAGTACTTTTCTCTCAGTAATTATTTGAATATAAGTGAAATACAAATTATTAAAAGGGAATAATTAAAAGAATAAATTTTTTTAAATTACCTATGTGTTGTTTACAAGAGACTCACTTTAAATCTAAGCACATAAGTATGTTGACAATTAACAACTGGGAAAAGTTATTTCATGCAAATTGCAACCAAAAAGAAAACAGCTGTGATGGCCAAAGTAATATCACACAAAATAAACTTAAAAAATTATTTAAATATACAAAAAAGGATATTATATATTGATAAAAGGCTCAAATCACTCAAAATATATAAAATGATAAATATACATGCACCAAAGAACAGAGCCTTGAAATATATGAAGCAAACTTTGTCAGAATTGAAGGGAGAAATAAACATTTTCTACAATAATACTTTGAGACCCCAATACTCTATTTTCAACTGGATAGAACAAATATACAAAACATCAATCAGAAACCTAAATAACATGAAATTTAATTAAGCAGTAATGGCTACATTAAAATATTAAAAATATCTCAAATCATTAACTTTATTTTCTATCTTAACTAGAAACTGTACAACAAACAACCAAAAGTTATTAGAGAGCAGAAAATAATTTTTTAAAATAGAGCAGAGATAAGTAAAATAAGCAATAAAAGAACAATGGAGAAAATTGACTAATTAAAATGTCTGTTATTTGAAAAAACCAAATATTAACAAACGTTAAACTAAATTGATTTAAAGAAGGAAAAAAGATACAAATTACTAAAGTCAGAAAAAAGTGGAAGCATTACTTATTTGGGATAAACAGAAGACTATAGAAGAATACTATAAAAAATTACATTCCAACAAATTGAACAAGCTAGAAGAAAAAAAATCCTAGAAATATACTTTCCACCAGAGCTGACTCATGAAAAAAAAAGTTTGAATAGATCTGAAATATAATATAACATAGCATAAATTTTATTTTATGTATATTATACCACAATATTTTAAAAATTGAGGCAATCAGGGAATTATGTCCATAGTATTTGGTGGCATTACTGAATTCTAGGGTCTTTTCTTAGTTATGTAATAATATTATGTGTTATAATATAATTTTGATTCTTTAGAGATGTAGAGATGTATACTGAATTATTTGCAGATGAAATATTATTTAAAATAATGATGGGAGTGTAGATAGATCAGCATTGGCCATGAATTGATAAGAATTAAAATTGGGTTGTAGTTATGCAAATAATGGTTAAATATATGATTCCATTTATCTTTTATATATGTTTGAAATGTTCTGTAATTATGAATTCAGGAAAAAGATTTTGGGTAGTATGAAATAAATGTTCATTCTCTCCATTGGGCTGCAATTTTTAAAAAGATTATTAAAAGGCATCTGGCGAGGGCACAGAGTCACCTATGTCTTTAATACCCAAATTCCTCCATATTTTTCATTCCAACAATTCTACACTACAGGGTCCCTGCTTCATTTTGACATCACCCTGCATGGTTAAGATCTGGAATTCTGTAGTTCATAAAAGGGCAAGAAGTTTCCTCATGATACTCTTGTTAGAGTAGACGTAGTTCTTCTATATTCTCCAAAGAAAAGCATGTATGAGACAAACCAACTCTTATTTCGCTTGCACTTATTTTCTCTTATATTGTTACTTTACTATATTATTTTACTAGACCTCTTCTTACTTATATGTGCAGATAGGGAGCAACGATATAGATTGACAGAACATGAACTATTCATTTTTATAGAGAGCAACTTACAAATAACAAAATAATTCGACAGATTATTTGGATTCAAATCTCAGTCATGTAGTTATTAGCTGTGTGACTTTGAAACTTTTTTTCTGAGCTATAAAATGAAGATAACACAAGTACTTACATAATACGGTTTTCTTTAAAGTTGAAACAATGCATGTAAAGTGTACGACCTACACTAAGTACTAAAAACATAATAGCCATTATTACTATATGTTGCTGTCATTGTGTTTTACTGTTTATCAGTTGATGGGTGAAAAAGTCTAGTTTTAATTTGTATCCCTTCAATTATTGAATTATTAGCTATTTGTAGAATTTTTTTCTGTATATTGTTAGTTCTGATCATTTACTCCATTTTATTGTGCAAGTTATGATTATTTTAATTGAATAAGTAACCTCTGTAAAAGTTAAAGAAATAAATAAGGAAATAAGACTTTTTTCTCAAGAGGAAAGTACAAGAACAATCTCGTCATTCAAATTCAAAATTTATAAGAATGCTTCAGCACCAAAATGGGGAAAAATCCAAGAGTAAGCCTTGAGAAACCTCAACACATTTTTCTCTTTAAAAAATTCACTTGTTTATTGTCTGCCTCCCCCACTGATGTTTAACTCAGCACATTTTTCAAGTGTAATTATTAGAGTTATGCTATAGTTGGAAAGTAAATTGGATGAGGTAGCCTCTTGGAAAACAGCCTGTCAGTTCCTTAAAAAGTTAAACATAGTACTTCACTTCTAGGTGTCTACTTAGGGGAAATGAAAATCTATGTTCATGTCAAATATATGTTGTACAAAGTTAATTGAAGCATTATTCATAATAACCCACACACAGAAACAACACAGATTTCTATCAGTTGGTGATTGCATAAAAATATGGTGTAGCTATGTAATGTAATATTATTTGACAGAAATACAATACTAACAAATGCTACAACCTGAATGAATCTTGAAAACATTACTAAGTGAAAGAAAGAAGCTACAGTTCTGTGAGTGTCTGAATACCTCTATAGCAACAGATCCTGTTGGGCATCCTTTATTCTATATCTCTACTTCTCACTGGTTCTTCTAACATTATCTCATCTTTGTTTCTTTCAGCCTAAAGTTGGTAATACCGGTAAAGTTGGTTTCGCTTGTTGTTAATTCCACAGTACAATATTCCCTATCGATTTTCTTTGTCATGCTTGTATGTCTGTAAATAGTCCTTTCATTAAACTTTCTTCAGTTAAACTATTTGAGTATGCCATCACATTTTTCCCTGGACTCTGATCATTAGAATATACTAAGAGATTTCTACAATAAGCTTTTATAATTTAAACTTTTTTTTGTATTTCTCGTTAACTCATTTTCCCATTCCTATGACTTATGTTGTATTTATTACTATTAATAAATTTACATTATTAATAATTAACATTATTAATTATTCAATTTTGGGGGATAGATATAGGCCTGCTCAGACTGTGTATCTCTTTGGGATGAGATTTGGCAGATTGTGTCTTTCAAAGAGTTTGTCCATTTCATGAAGATTATCAAATTTGTGTGCATAAAACTGCTTGTAAAGTCTCTTTCACATCTTTTTAATATCCATAGCATTTACAGTGATGTCTCTTTTTCACTTCAGATATTTTTTCTTATTTTTTTTTGAATTGGAGTCTCACTCTGTTGCCCAGACTGGAGTGCAGTGGCTGCTCCCGGCCACCGCAGCCTCGACCTGCTGGGCTCCGGCGATCCTTCCGCCTCAGCCTTCCAAGTAGACGGAATTACAGGCATGCGCTACCATGCCCGGCTAATTTTTTTATTTATTGTAGAGATGAGGTCTCGCTGCCCAGGCAGGTCTCAAACCCGTGGGCTCAGGCAATCCACTCACCTCAGCCTCCCAAAGGCACGGGATTACAGGCTGAGCCACTGAGCCTGGCTCCACTTCAGATATTAATAACTAATGCCCTCTGTTTTATCTTAGGCTGGCTAGAAAACTGTCATTTCTATTCATCTTTTAACATAACCGACTTTTTATTTAATTGTTTTTCTTTATTGATTTCCTTTTTTATTTTTTCTAGTTTCTGACCTAATTTTTATTTCTTTTCTTTTATTTATTTTGGATTTGAATTACTCTTTTTTGAATTTTCCTAAGGTAGAAGCCTAAATTATTGATTTGACTTTTTTTCTAATATCTGCACTCAGTGATATAAATTTGTCTGAAAGTACCACTTTTACTGCATTTCAAAAATTTTGTTAAATTGTGTTTTCATTTTCATTTTGTTCAAAATAGCTGGAGGTGTTCAGATGGCCACCATGAAGCAGCAGACCAGCACCTCTCTCTCTGAGCAACGGAGAGACTAGGGACCCAGCTGCTGATAGACAGAGACATCCTGAATACCTTTGGGCAGGTGAAACACCCTGAACAAAGCAAAGGTCTCTTTGAACACATGGAGACCAGAAAGAGATAGCAAATGCAGGAATCGGGGAGCCCCATTTCCTGCCACACACCAGGCTTGCACAGGATCCAAAGCTCTGCCAGGTAAACGAGAGTGCATGAGTAATCTTAAGATTCATTGGGTTGGTTCATCATCACCCGCAAGCCATGCACTCATTGTCAGTCCCATGCAAGAGTAATCCTGGTCAGGATACTGCAGCAGACAACTGGAGCCCAAGTAGAATGGGGAAGAAAATCCAGGTTTGGTTAACCATTGTGAACATGGCTTCTCCAAGAGGAACCTGGTGGCTGCCTTCCATGCAAGGAAAGCCCACCTGCAGAGTGAACCTTGCTAGTGCCCTCTGCCATCAACAGGTGGCTGTCTTCACAGCCAGATCAGAAAAAAACCCACCTTCAAGCCCTGTGTGGCTACAGTGTGAACCACCCCCATGGCCAGGAACTCACTCTTTTTCAAGAGAAGAATGTAGAATAGAACAGAAATGGAGCAACATAAAAGACATTGAAAGGCTTTCTTGGTGGGTAGACTACTAGAATGCAAATTGCAGACAACAGATGGGCAGGCCATCCCCCAATCCACTCTCTGCATAGCACTAGCAGCAAAGGCTGGAAACTAATCTGATATGATAAACAGTCAGAAAGAAAATCTACAGTAGAGAAACCAGCCACAGGATGGAGTAAGAGGTGAATACCCCTCCATTTATCACTGAGTAACCTATATTGAACAACAGAAAGGGTTCTAGAACAGAGGGTCATTGACTAGCTTCAGAGCAACAAAACCAAAGTGGAATTATAAAGAGGGAAGAGAGGCCAGTCACAAATAGGAGAAGTCTACAAAAAAGGCAACCCTAAGATTCCTACAGCACCCAAAAAAGAAGCTACCAGAGGACAAACAATGAAAAACTCAGAATGCTCAGCTCCAGATGACAGTCACAGAAATTAAAGAATGGATGGCTGAAATGAACAGAGAGAACCATGAGAAACTAGAAGTGAAACTCACCATAGTTGTATAAGAAGTCAATACTAATTTGACCAATTTCAGAAAAACGTATTCTGAAATAATGGAAATGAAGAACTTCATCATGGAAATAGAAAACACAGTAACAAGCATAGGTAGCAGGACCAATCAGGCAGAGAAAAGAATCTCAGAGTTTGAACACTAAAATATGGAATCAACTCAGCTTGTCAGAAATAGATATACAAAGTTCAAAAAGAAGGAACAAGCCCTCTAGGAGATGTGGGACAATATCAAGAAATCGATGTCTGCTGTTATCCATGAAGCAGAAAGGGAAACAGAACACCATGGAACATGCATTCCATGAGGTCATCCAAGGAAACTTCCCAAATGACACTTAAAGGGTGACCACTTTAGCACAAGAAATGTAGAGAAACCCTGCAAAGTATCATATGAGAAGATCATCCCCAAGATGCATAGTAATTTGCCCTCATGTAGTAAGCATGAAAGAAAAAAATCCTAAAGGCAGCAAGAGAGAAAGTTCAGACTACCTGCTGGGGAAGACCCATCAGAATCACTCCAGATATATCTGCAGAAACACTACAAGACAGAAGAAACTGGAGTCCAATTTATATTGTTCTTAAAGATAAGCAATTCCAGCTAAGAATTTCCTACTCTGCCAAGCTATGCTTCTTCGGCAATGGGGAACTCAAATACTTTCCAGACATCTAATTCTTAAAAGACTACCCTGCCTCAAGACCAGTCCTTCAGGAGGCACTTAAGAAGACAGTGAACACAGAAAAAAAGAAAAAGAATGGTCACATTCAACAAAAAGTACAGGCAGGCACAGAATTAACAGAGCATGCAAAACACTCACAAAAATGAAAATTTACACATATATAAACACAAAAGTAAAAAGGAAACAAAGCAACACACCAAGAGCACTATGGCAGGGATAAACTCACCTTTCAATAATCAATTTGAGCATGAATGAAATAAGTGCACCACTGAAGAGACATAGGGTGGCAAACTGGACAAAGAAGCATGGTCCAACAGTCTACTGCCTCCAGGAAACTCATCTCACTTCACAGAACACCCACAGGCTCAAAGTTGAGGACTGGAAAATGGTATTTCTTGCAAATGGAAAACAGAAAAGATCAGGTGTAGTTATTTTGCTATCAAACAAAGCAGACTTCATACTCAAACATTAAAAAGGACACAGAGAGACACTGCATAATGATAAAAGGCTCAATCCACCAGAAACAAATATCCATCTTAAACACATATGAACCCAACATATGAGCACCAGGTTTTATAAAACAACAACTAAGTAAACTAACAGAGGACATTGACTTTCACACAATCATTGTTAGAGATCTAAATATCCCACTAACAGCTTTAGATAGATCATCAAAGCCAAAAAAAACCAAAAAAAAAAACAACTAGCAAGGAGTTATGGAACCTTAACTCAGTGCACAATCAAATGGATTTAACAGACATCTAAAGAATACTCCACCCAACACCTAGAGAGAATATATTCTACTCATCAGCACATGGGACATACTTTAAGAATGAACACATTCTCAGACATAATTGAAGCATGAACAAATTTTTAAAAAATCAGAATAATGCCAGGCGTCTTCTTATATCACAGCGGAATAAAAATAAATAACACCACAAATAAAATTCCCCCCAAAAACACATACATGGACACTAAACAACTTGCTGGTAAACAACTTCTGGGTCAGCATAGAAATCAATACAGAAATAAAAAGATTCCTGAAAACAAACACAAGCAATGACACATCTTATTAGAAACTTTAGGATGACATGAAAACAGTGTCAAGAGGAAAATTTATAGCATTGTATGTGCACATCAAGAACAGAGAAAGACTTCAAGTAAACAGCCTAACATCACACCTAAAGCAGCTGGAAAGACAAAGTCATCTAAATCCCAATTTCAGCAGAAGAATTCAGATCATCAAAATAAAATTATAGTTGAAAAATATACAAAACAAAAGTATCATTAAAAGGATGAAAAAGACTGTTTTTTGAAAGGATAAATAAGATTGACAGACTGCTGGTAAAATTGACTAAAAAAAAGAGATAAGGTAAAAATAAACACATTTTAAAATGCAACAGGTGAAGTCACAATTGAAAAGATTTCCAGAGATTCTTAAGAACACCTGTATGCAAATAAAGTGGAATATCTAAAGGAAACTGAGGATATTCTGATATTGCACAACCTCTCAATATTGAAACAAGAAGAAATTAAATCTCTAAACAGAATGATAACCATCCAGTAAATTGACTCAGTCATACAAAATCTTGCCAAAAAAAAGTCCCAGACCAGATGGCTTTCAAGCTGAGTTCTACAAGACGTACAAGGAGGAGCTAATGCCAATATTATTAGGCAAACGAGGAGGATTCCAAGCAAATGAGGGTGATGGAATTCTTCCCAACTCATTTTGTAAAGTTAATATCATACTAATACCCAATCCAGGCAAATACCCAACAAGGAAAAAGAATTGCAGGCAAATTTCTTTGATGAACACAGACTTAAAAATTCTCAGCAATATTCTAGCAAATTGGATCCAACAACACATCTCAAGGATTAGCCACCATGACCAGGTGGGCTTCATTCCTGGGTTGGAAAACTGGTCCAGCATTCACAAGACCATAGATGCAATTCAGCACATTAACAGATGTAAAACCAAGAACAACATGATTATATAATTAGACACAGAAAAAGTACTTCACAAAATCCAGCATCTCTCCTTGACAACAACCTTTGAGCACCTAGGTATAGAAGAAACATTCCTCAAAACAGTAAGAGACATGTATTATAAACCCACAACCAACATTTTACTCAATTGTCAGAAGCTGAAAGCATTCTCCCTAATAACTGAAACAAGACAGGGATGATCACTCTCATCCATCCTGTTAAACATAGTGCTGCACATTCTAGCCAGAACACTCATGCAAAGGAGGGAAATCAGGGGCATCCACATAGAACAAGAAAAAGTCAAGCTAACCCTCTTTACAGATGATATGATTCTATACCTAGAACACCCTAGAGAATCTGTCAAAAGCATCCTCATACTGATAAACAGCTTTAGTAAAGGCTTGGGTTACAAAATCAACATGCAAAAGATTATTGCATTTGTATACACCAGCAACAAGCAGGCAGAGTTCAAATAAAAAGCAAAATCCCATTCACAATAGCCACAAAAAGTAAAATATGAAATATTTTGGCATTCGTCTATCCAGAAAAGTGAAAGACATTTACAACAAGAACTATAAAATGCTGCTCCAAAAAATCAAGATTGACAGAAATAAATGGAAAACTAATCTCATGCTCGTGGATTGGAAAAATCAATATTGTCAAGAGGCCTATTCTACCCAAAGCAATTTGCAGATTCAATGCAATATCCAGCAAATTACCAACATCATTTTTCTCTTACCTGGATGACAATACAGAAATTCATATGGAAACAAAAAAGCACAAAGATCCAAAACAATCCTCAGCAAAAGGAACAAGACAAGAGGTATCACACTTCCAGACTTTAACCTTAATTACAAGGCCACAGTAAACAAAACAGCATGGTATTGGTACACTGACAGGCACATAGAGAGATGGAACAGGACAGAGATTTTGGAATCAAAAACATGGACTCTCAACCAACTCATCTTCAACAAAGTCACCAGTAGCAATCACTGGGAAAAGATGACAAAATTTAGCAAATGGTGATGAAAAAAACTGGCTAACTAGATGCAGAATAATAAAACTGGACCCCTACCTATCACCACATACAAAAATCAGCTAAAATCGATCAAAGACCTTAATGTAAAACTTCAAAATCTAAGAATTCCAGAAGAAAATGTAGGAAACACCCTTACGTACATAGGAGTAGGTGACAAAATCTTGATCAAGTCCCCACAATAAATGCCATACAAGCTAAGATACACAAGTGGGACCTCATTAAACTAAAATGCTTTTGTACAGTGAGAGAAACCACCAAGAAAGTAAAGAGAACCCACAGAATGGGAAAAATATTTGCAAATTATGCATCTGACAAAGTCCTTACATCCAGGATCTACAAGGAATTCAAATGAAGTGAAAGGAAAAAAAAAATAAGTGGGGAAAGGACATGAACAGACGCTTCTCAAGAGAAGACATACAATCATCCAACAGATACATGAAAAAATGCTTAAACTCATTAATCATCAGAGAAATGCAAATCAAGACTACAATGAGATACCACCTAACTCTAGTAATGATGGCTATCACTAATAAATCAAAAAACAACAGATGCAGGTGTGGCTGTGGAGATAAGGGAATGCATATACACAATTGATGTGAGTGCTAGTTCAACTTCTATGGAGAGCAGTGTGGTGATTACTAAAATAACTAAAAATTGACCTTTTATACAATCCCACAATACCTCTCTTGGGAATATACCCGGAGAAACATAAATTACTCTACAAACAAAAAACCTGTACACGTGTGTTTATTTCTGCACTATTCACCATAGCAAAAACATGGAACCAACCCTATTGCCCATCAAAAGTGGATTGGATAAAGAAAATCTAGTACTTATACACAATCGAGTATTATGCAGCCATAAACAAGAACCAAATAATGAAATGTGCAGCAAATTTGATAGAGATGAAGACCATCATACTAAATTAACTATCACAGAAACAAAGAACTGAATACCACCTGTTCTCACTCACAAGTAGGCCTTGAACATTTGTCACATTAACACTAGGATTGGCAGTCACTGGGCACTGCTAGGGGAGAGAGGGAGGTAGGAGGGAGAGGGGTACCTAACAACATAAAGGGTACCTGGTCCACTACCAGGGAGAGTGAGGGTCCGTTAAAAGCCCAAACTTCACCTGCATGCAGCCTACTTACGTAGTTAATCCTCACTTGTACCTCATATCTCTATAATAAAATAATTTTTAAAAATGAATTGTTTAATCTCTACATATTTGGGGATATTCAGTCATCTTATGCCATTGATTTCTGGTTTAATTCCAGTGCATTCTCAGAGCGTACATTGTATGATTTCTAGTCTTTTAAATTTGTTAAAGTGTGTTTTATGGCCAAAATATGGTCGACAATGGTGGATGTTCCATGTGAGTTTGAGAAGAATGTTGATCTTGCTGTTCTTAAATGATTTGTCTATATTTGTCTATTATACCTTATTGGTTGTTGATATTCTTGGGTTCAGATATGTCCTCGATTGATTTTCTGTCTGCTGGATCTCTCCATTTTTGGTAGAGAAATATGAAGTTGCCAACTATAATCATGGATTAAACTACTTTTCCTTGCATTTCTTTCAGTTTTTGCCTCATGTATTTTGGCACTTCATTGTTAGCTGAAAACATGCTAAAGATTGGTATGTCTCCTTGGAAAGATGCCCCCTTTATAATTATGCAATATTCTTCATTTTCCCTGATAACTTTCCTTGCTTTTAAGTCTGCTCTGTTTAAAATTACTAAAGCTACTCTCTTTAAACTACTTTCTTGAGCTTTGATCAACATATTAAAAATTGTATGCATTTTAAGTATACATCTTACCAACAATGTAAGTGTACAATGACTCAATTTTGTACACATCTCTAAAAATATTTTTTTGAGCCAGGCTCGGTGGCTCAGCCTGTAATCCCGCGCCTTTGGGAGGCTGAGGTGAGTGAATTGCCTGAGCCCGTGGGTTCGAGACCCGCCTGGGCAGTGAGACCTCATCCTTACAATAAATCAAAAAATCAGCCGGGCGTGGTAGTGCATGCCTGTAATTCCGGCTACATGGAAGGCTGAGGCGGAAGGATCGCCGGATCCCAGCAAGTCGAGGCTGCGGTGGCTGGGAGAGGCCACTGCACTCCAGTCTGGGCAACAGAGTGAGACTCCAACTCAAAAAAAAAAAAAAAATCTTTTTTTTTACTTTTTGATAATAGTAATTCAAACAACTGTGAGGTGATATCCCACTGTGGTTTTGATTTGTATTTCACTGAAGACTAAAGAAGTTGAATGCCTATTTGCATACTTGTTGGCCATTTGTATGTTTTCTTTTTAAAAATTGCCTATTTAGGTCCTTTGTCCATTTTTATTTGTATTTTTTAGTCCATTAAGTTGTAAGAATTCCTTGGATATTTTGGATATTATCCCATTGTCAGATTCATGGTTTTTAAAGATTTTGTCTGATTCCATATGTTGCCTTTTCATTTTGTTGATTGTTTTCTTAGTTATGTGAAAGCTTTTTAGATTGACATATTTCCACTTGTTTTCTTTTACATCTATTGCTTATGCTTTCGATGTCACATACAAAAAATAATTACCAGGACCAATGGCATGGAGTTTCCATTTTTATTTGTTCAAAAATATTTTTTATTTTATTTGAAAATTTTCTTTGACAACTGTTGGTTGTTTGTGAGTGTGTTGATTAATATACTTTAAAAGTTTTCCTGTATTCTTCCAATTAATGATTTCTAGTTTCATATCATTGTGGTCAGAAATGATACTTGATATGATTTCAACATTCTTATGTCTGTTAAGACTTGCATTGTGGCCTTAACACATGGTCTAATCTGGAGAATATGCCATATGTGCTTGAGAAATTGAATTCTTCTATGGTAAGATGGAAGGTTTTAAATATATTAGATTCATTTGGTCTATACACATGTTGAAGTCCTGTGATTATTGACTGGTTTTTCTATTGAATGGCATATATGTTGTTAAAAGTGGAGTACTGAAGACCCCTACTGTAATTATACTGCTGTTTATTTCTTCCTTTAGTTCTTGCAATATTTGTTTTGTATATTTAGTTTCTCCAATGTTGGGTGCATATTTGTACAACTATAATATCCTCTTACTAACTTGACCCTTTTATTCTTATGTAATGATATTCTCGGTATCTTCTAACAGTTTTGACTTAAATCTATTCTGTCTGATGCAAATAGACCGCTTCTCTAATTTTGTTGCAATTTGTGTGGAATATCTTTTTCCACCTCTTCTCTTTCAGCCTAAATGTGTCCTTAAAACTAAAATGATGAGTATCTTGATCACTATCTTGATTATGGTGAGATTTCCCAGGTTTATTTGCATGTCAAAAGTTGCCAAATTCCTGCCGGCTCAGTGGCTCAGCCTGTAATCCTACGCTTTGGGAGGCTGAGGTGAGTGAATTGCCTGAACCCGTGGGTTCGAGACCCACCTGGGCAACTTGGCGAGACCTCATCTCTACAATAAACCAAAAAATCAGCCGGGCATGGTAGCGTATGCCTGTAATTCCGGCTACTCAGAAGGCTGAGGTGGAAGGATCACCGGAGCCCAGCAGGTCGAGGTTGCAGTGACTGGGAGCGGCCACTGCACTCTAGTCTGGGGACAGAGTGAGACTCCAACTCAAAAAAAAGTTACCAAATTGTACACAACATATCCATCACCCCCAAAATGTTCCTCCCAATTCTCTGTAATCCTTTCCTCCCGCCACTCTCTGAATCCCATTCCTAAGCAACCACTGGTCTGTCATGAGAGATTAGTTTGAAATTTTGAAAGCTGTTTACAAATACATAGAAGTGGGATGACTGAATCATACAGTAGAGGTGTGATTAATTCCTGAAGAAGCTGCCAAAATGTTTTTGAAAATGGTTGTACCATTTTGCATTCTCACCAGGTATGTATGACAGTTATAGTGTGTCACATCTTTGTCAACAATAAGGAAGGCTAAATCTTTTCAATTTTAGTCATTCTAATATGTTTGTAGGTTTCTCACTGTTATTTTGGTTATTGCTTTCATAATAAATAATGATGTTGAGTGTTAAAAAAACTCAAGTGAGAAGCGAGAGGAAAGATGGCTATCTAGAAGCAGCTGATTTGCCCTTCTCTCATGGAGAAAGGCAAAGAAGAGAGCCCCAGAAGTTAAAGACTCCCTGCAGTCAAAGCAGGCTTAGAAAGAAGAAACACCCCACAACCTAGAAAGAAACAGTGGTACCCACAGAGAAAAGAGAGAAGAGAAAACGGGCAACCTGTTTTGGAAACAGGAAGACCCCCTCCTCACCAAGTGTCATTAATAACAGACAGCAGTCTCTGGACATAGGGAAATGGTGATTGTGGGAAATTAGGAACTCTCTGCTACTGCCAAGGACCAAGAGGCCCTTCCAGGCCTCAGGGGACTCTAGTCCCACAGAAGATACACCACAGCTGCACAATGGCCATATGGATCTGGGAACTCATTTGAGCTCTGAATGCCTACAGCCAAACCACCTTTTATAAATGAATCCCTGCAGTCTGTGCTTAATGGCCAGCTTCCAAGTTGGGAGGGAAGCCCAATTGCCTTTATTTTCTCCAAAGGCAAATTCCACCATTGCCAAGAGTTACTGTTTGGGGCAACCTGCAGCAAGAGACACTGTTGCTGAAAGAACTTTTGAGTTTTGAAAGTAGACAACCTCCAACAAGGGAAGGGAAGCTAGAAGGAGCCCTATTGTCCTGGTAACCCCATTCTCACTATGTGAACTTTTCTGTGCAACAAATGGCTGTTTCATACTACAGCACTACCAGAGTGGCCTGAGGACCCATCCCTGTTCTGATTCCCACTGAATGCACACAAGTGGGACACTGGAATGAAGCTAGACCCAGCCCACAGAACTAAATCTTGCTGTGGAAAAAATCTTAAGTTTTGAGTATGGACAGCCTCAGATAAGAGTAAGGGAGCAGGAGGGTAGAAAGGGGAATTTTTCAGCCTAGCAATTCCTATGAGCTCTTTTGTACAATAGAGACAGTGCAAAAATCCTCACAGCAGGGCCACAGTGGCCAGTGACCAGTTTCTCACTGGTTTAGCCATTTGTGTGCACATGTGGGGAGCTGGAAAGCAGCCCAGTCTGACCTAGCCCTCCCTGACTAGTTATCCCCTGCATCCCAATTGAAATCTCAGGGACTGAGAAACATCGGGAGCTCCCATAGCTCCACCTATTACTCAAGCCATCTTCACACTGCCCTGGGGGAAACAAAGGCCAAGCAAAAATCTCACAGCACAGCCATAGTTACCTCTGTCCTGCAAGCATCACCTTCTGGCTGGAGGTTTATTGGCACAGCCCATTTACAATATCTGAGGCCCATTTACAATATCTGAGACAATAATACAGCCCTTAAGAGGAAATAAGAACAAAGCCCATGTCACCATACAGCTCACAGATTAGTTCATAGACTGAGGCATCACAAACTTCTCCAGAAGACCCACCAGAGACATCAGTAACCAACTCTCCTTAGACTTCAACCCTTGTGCCCTCACATCACTGGAAACTTTTCAGGCACCTTTCAGCAAAAGCCAATGAGTGGAAACCTCATAGGGAAGCTAGACCCTCATAGGACAGAATTCACAGCGGTTGAGCATTTATAGATTACCACTCCCAGGAAAAGGAGAAGTGCACCACAACAGGGAAGCACTCTGTGAGAAAAAAATCTTACAAGTATCTACCCCCAAAGTTTAAACCACATCTAAATAAAACAGAAAAACAAAACAAGAAATAAAAATAGAAGAAGCTACTCTCACAGATGAGAAAGAACCAGTGAAAAAACACTAACAAAACCCACATGCTTAATAAGTTGACACCCACTAAAGGGATTTTCAGATCCTAAGCAATGGAATTTATTTAGAACTACCTGTACCTGATGATAAACATAGAATTTAGACTATGGATGGCAAAGACATTCAATGAGATCTAAGAGAATGTGAACACAGAAATCATCCAGGTAATAAAAAAACTCAACAAAATGAAAGCTTAACTGGCAATTATAAGAAAAGATCAATCTGAACTGTAAATGAAGAGTTTCTTACAGGATTTTCAAAGCAGAATAGTAAGCCTCAACAGCAGAATAAATAAGGCAGAGGAAAGTGTCTCAGACCTTCAGGATCAAACTACTGAACTAAACCAGCCAGACAACAACAAGGAAAAGGAACTTAGGAAAGATGAGCAAAGCTTATGAATGATTTGGGATCATGTGGAGACCAAATTTATGATTGATTGGCATCTCTGAGACAGACAGAAAAAATAAGAACATCTTAAAACAAGTCTTCAAAATGTCATTCAAGAAAATTTTACCTCTCTCCCTAAAGAGGCAGCCATACAGACACAAGAGATTCAGAGGACTCCTGTGAGATATTACAAGAGAAGACCATCCACAAGGCACATAATAGTCCATTTCCATAAGGTAAGCACAAAAGAAAGAATTCTAAAGGCAGCTAGAGAGAGGATACAGACCATCTACTAAAGAAGACCCACCGAAATTACAGCAAGCTTCTCAGCAGAAGCCTTATAAGTCAGAAGGGACTAGGGTTTCATCTTTAAGATTCTTAAAGAAAAGCAATTCCAGCCAAGAATTTTCTACCCCACAAAACTAAGCTTTACTAAGGAAGAAAAATTAAAATTCTTCTCCTACATCCAATCCCTAAGAGAATATGCCATCTCCAGACCAGCCCTTCAGGAAATGCTTAAGACAATTCTAAGTACAGAAATTTAAAAATGGCTTCACCCATTGCAAAAGCATAGGAATGTGCAGTGGTTACAGACCATACAAATCTACCTAAAAATTCCTAATCAAAACCCCAAGTGTCCATGCCATAAGAGATAAAATTGACAAGTGGGATCTCATCAAACTGAAAAGTTTCTGCAAAGCAAAAGAAACCATCAAGAGAGAAATGAGACAGCCCACAGAATGGGAAAAAATATTTGTCAACTGCATATCTGACAAAGGCCTAACTTCCAGGATCTACAAGCAACTCAAACATGCCAAAAGGAAAAAAAAAACAAACACACAAACAAAAACCCAAAAAAAGCCCCATTTAAAAGTGGGCAAAACACATGAACAGATATTTTTCAAAAGAAGACATATGAGCAGCCAGCAGATACATGAAAAAATGCTCAGCCTCGCTAATCATCAGAGAAATACAAATCAAAACCACACTGAGATACCATCTAACTCCAGTAAGATTGGCCATCATTAATAAAACAAAAATAACAGATGTTGGCGAGAATGCGGAGAAAAGAGAACTCTTCTACACTTCTGGTGGGAATGCAAACTAGTTCAACCTCTATGGAAAACAGTGTGGCAATTCCTAAAAGAACTAGAAATTGACCTTCCATATGACCCAGTAATCTCTCTTTTGAGAATATACACGGAGGAACTTAAATCACTCTACCAAAAAGATACTAGTACATACATGTTTTTTGCAGCACTCTCCCCAATAGCAAAACCATGGAATCAACTACACTGCCCGTTGAAACTGAAATGGATAAAAAAATGTGGTACATATATACAATATGTGATAGAATATTATGTAGCCGTAAAGAAGGACAAACATGGACTTCGCAGCAACTTGGATGGATTTGGAGTCTATTATACTCAATGATATCACAGAAACAAAGAAGTAAAGAACTGAGTACTGCTTGTTCTCACTCATAAACAGATCCTGAACATTTATCATAATACAAAAAGAAAGGGATTGGCAGTAGTGTGACACTACTAGGGGAGAGAGGCGGAGACATAACATAAATAAGGGTACCTGATCTCAAGTCAGATGAAGTGGGGACGAAAGGGAGGCTCAAACTTTACTTGTATGATGATCACTTGTATACCTAAATCTGAATTGTACCCCAAGTCTTAAAAAAAAGAAAAGATTGCCAAACCCTTGGCCAAATTAACAAAAATAGAGAGAGAAAATTTAAATAAAAGTAATTAGAAATAAAAAGGCAATGTTACAATTGACCCTGAAGACATACAAAAGATTATGAAATATAACTATGAATATCTGTATGAAAATAAACTAGAAAATACAGAGGAAATGAATTCATGGTGCCATGTAACCTCCCAAGGTTGAAACAGGGAGAAACTAAACCCCTAAAGAGGCTAGTAACAATTTAAAAATTTGACTCAGCAATAAGAAACTTTCCCACTGTAAAAGCCCTATATTAGATAATTACTCAGTTGAATTATAGAAAATGTATAAGGAAGACCTGATACCAATCCAACTGAAAGTATTCCAGGCAATTGGGAAGGAAGGAATTCTCCTTAGCCCATTCTATGAAGTCACTGTCATCTTGATACTAACAACTGGCAAGCACTCAACAAGGAAAAAAAACTTTAAGCCAATTTTTATGATGAACATAGATGTAAAAACTCTCAACAAGTTTCTAGAAAATGACATACAACGCAATTTTCTTTTCTTTTCTTTTTTTGAGTTGGAGTCTCACTCTGTCGCCCAGACTGAAGTGCAGTGGCTGCTCCCGGCCACTGCAGCCTCGACCTGCTGGACTCTGGCAATCCTTCTGCCTCAGCCTTCCGAGTAGCCGGAATTACAGGCATGCACTACCATGCCCTGCTAATTTTTTGATTTTATTGTAGAGATGAGGTCTCGCCTGCCCAGGCGGGTCTCGAACCTGTGGGCTCAGGCAATCCACTCACCTCAACCTCCCAAAGGCACGGGATTACAGACTGAGCCACCAAGCCCGGCTACAACAGCAATTTTCAAAGATCATATATCACTACCAAGTGGGCTTCACTCCCAGGATGGAAGACTGGTTCAACATACATAAATCAATAAATATAATCCTTGAAATAAACAGGTATAAAACAAAGAATTATATGATTATCTCATTAGATGTGGAAAAATTATTTCATAAAATCTAATGATTCTTGATAAAAACTCTTGAACACCTAGGCATTGAAGGCAGAATAATAGGAGACATCTATGACATCATATTCAATGTGCAGAAGCTAAAAGCATTCCTCCTAAGAACTGGAACAAGACAAGGATGCCCACTTTCACTTTTCCTATTCAACATAGAAGTTCTAGCCAGAGCAATCAGGCAGGAAAAATACATTAGGTGTATGCAAATTGAAAAAGGGAAAGTAAAGTCATCCCACTTTGCAGGTGATATGATTCTATACCTAGTAAAATCCAAAAAAGTGTCAAAAACTTCCTTACACTGATACATGACTCCAGTAAAGTCGTAGGATACATAAACTATGTGCAAAAAGACAGTTATGTTGCTGTTTGCCAACAAGAAGCCAGCTGAGGTTTAAGTAAAAACCATAGTCCCATTCACAGTAGTCACAAGAAAATTATATCAGCATCCATCTAGCCAAACAGGTGAAAGAACTTTACAATGACAATCACAAAACACTGCTGACAGAAATCAAGAATGACACAGACAAATGGAAAAAAATCTCACATTCATGGTTTGAAAGAGTAAGTATCATCAAGATGTCCATTCTACCCAAGACAATCTATAAATTCAATGCAAGACCTTTTAAGTTACTGGCATAATTTTTACAGACCTAGAAAAGACAATAAAGAATTTACATGAAAGCAAGAAAGGTGTCTGGATAGCTAAATTAATATTTAAAAAAATGAACAAAGCTGGGAAATCACACTTCCAGACTTCAAACATTACTACAAGGCTACAGTAACCAAGACAGCATGGTACTGGTACGAAAATATACACAAAGACCAGTGGAACAGGACAGAGGATCCAGAAATAAAGCCAAAGACCTTTAACCAACTTACCTTTGACAAAGACAGCAAAAACAAACATTGGGGAAAGGAAACCATATTTAGCAAATGGTGATTTAAAACACCAGGTAACCACATGCAAAAGAATGAAACTGGACCTCTACTAGTCACCATATGAAAAAAGTGAACTCAAAATGGATAATACCCTTAAATGTGAAACCTCTAAATATAAGAATCTTAGAAGATAATTTAGGAAACATTCTCCTGGACATCAGAGTAGGTAAATAATTTATGGTTAACTCCTCAAAAGCAAATGCAGCGAAGTTAAAACTGACAGGTAGGACTTTATTAAGCTAAAAACGTTTGAAAACAAAGAAACCATCAAGAGAATAAAGATTCAACCCAACTAGTGGAAAAAAGCATTTGCATCTATGCATTTGGCAAAGAACTAACAACCAGCATTTGCAAGGTATGCAAATGAATTGATAGCAAATGAAACAAATAACCCCATTAAAAAGTGGGCAAAGGACATGCACAGATGAACAGACACTTCCTAAAGGATGACATACAAGCAGTCAACAAACATATTTTAAAAGGCCCATCATTGCTAATTATCAGATAAATGCTAATCAAAACTACAATGAGATACTACTTAGTACCAATCAGAATGGTTATCATTAAAATGTCAAAAAACAAGTGTTGGTGAGGCTGCAAAGAAATGGGAGCTCTACTACACTTTTGGTGTGAATGTAAGCTAGTTCAACCTTGGTGGAAAGCAGAGTGGCATTTTTCTCAAAGAATAAATTACTGAGCTATCATATAATCCAGCAATCCCTCTTCTGGGCATACACCCAGAGGAGCATAAATCAATCTACCAAAAAGAGAGATGCACACATATATTCACTGCATCAGTATTCACAATAGCAAAAACATGCAACCAAGTCAGATGCCCATCTAAAGTGGACTGGATAAAGAAAATTTAGTACATATATATGAAGGAGTACCACGCAGCCATAAAGAAGAACAAAATCATGTCCTTTGCAGTAACATGCATGCAGTTGGAGACCATACTTCTAAGTTATATATCACAGAAACAACAAAACTGAATACCACTTGTTTTCACTCACAAGTGGGCCCTAAACATCTGCACATAGGCAGGAACAACTGAAACTGGACACTGCTAATGGTTTGACAGAGGGAAAGAGATTAAGAGACACAAAACTACCCATTGTATACTATATCCATTACCAGGGAGTGAGAGGGCTGGCTGGAAGCCCAAACATCACCTGCACACAATTTACTTATGTAACAAATCTTCATATGCACCCTTACAACCCTAAAACTAGAAATAATAAAAATAAAGAAATAAAAACTGAAACGAGTCTCTTGCAGGTAGCATGTTGTTGGATTTTTTTTTTTTGCCATTCGGCCACTCTTCATTGTTTTATTTTAATTTCAAAATAAAATTTGTTAGAGAAAGAAAAGAGGAAAGAAAGGGAGACATGCCAGAACTGACATGGGCAAGATAAATCACTGGTTTTTTTTTTTTGTTTGTTTGTTTTTTTGAGTTGGAGTCTCACTCGGTCACCCAGACTGGAGTGCAGTGGCTGCTCCCGGCCACCTCAGCCTCGCCTGCTGGGCTCCGGCGATCCTTCCGCCTCAGCCTTTCGAGTAGCCGGTATTACAGGCATGCGCTACCACGCCCGGCTGATTTTTTGATTTATTGTAAAGATGAGGTCTCGCCTGCCCAGGTGGGTCTTGAACCCACGGGCTCAGGCAATCCACTCACCTCAGCCTCCCAAAGGTGCGGAATTACAGGCTAAGCCACCAAGCCCGGCTAATCACTGTTTTTTAAAACTGTATTATCTTTTTAAAATTTTTATTTAAGTGGCTTAGGTGATACAAATTATTTTTGGTTATGTGGATAGATTGCACAGTGATGAAGTCTGGGCTTTGAGTGTACCTTCCACTCCCACTTGTGCATATTGTACTCAATAGTTGATTTTTCATCTCTATCCCTACTACCATCTTCTCCTTTCTGAGTTCATCATGGTTCATCATGTTCATTATGGAGATGCCTATGCCTTTGAAGTTCCTTAGTTTAACTCTCACTTATAAATGAGAATATGTGGCAGTTGGTTTCCGCTTCGGTGTTACTTCACTTAATATTATGGACTCCACTTCTATTCAAGTTACAATAAAAATATGATTCCCCTTTTTTTTCTTGGCTAAGTAGTACACATATATGTGCAATGCAAAATGTATACTATATTTTAATTATCCACTGGTCAGCTGGTGGGCATTTAAGTTGATTTTACATGTTTGCAAGTGTGAGTTGTGCTATGATGAACATACAGGGGCAGGTGTCTTTTTTGTATAATAACCTCTGTTTTTGTGGGTAGATACCAAGTAGTGGAATTGCTGAATCAAATGGGAGGTCTACTTTTAGTTCTTTGAGAAATTTTCTTAGAGGTTGTACTAGTTTGCCCTCCTACCAACAGTATATAAGTGTTCCATTTTCATCACATCCATGCCAACATCTACATTTTTTTTTTGGATATTTAAAAAATGGCCATTTTGACTGGTGTAAGGTAGCATCTCATTGTGGTTGTAATTTGCATTTCCCTAATGATTAGTCATATTGAACATGTTTTCATCCTTTTTTCCATTTGTGTATCTTCTTTTACAAGATGTCTGTTCAGAGCCGGGCTCGGTGGCTCAGCCTGTAATCCCGTGCCTTTGGGAGGCTGAGGTGAGTGAATTGCCTGAGCCCGTGGGTTCGAGACCCGCCTGGGCAGCGAGACCTCATCTCTACAATAAATCAAAAAATCAGCCGGGCATGGTAGCGCATGCCTGTAATTCTAGCTACTTGGAAGGCTGAGGCGGAAGGATCGCCAGAGCCCAGCAGCCGAGGCTGCGGTGGCCGGGAGCGGCCACTGCACTCCAGTCTGGGCGACCGAGTGAGACTCCAACTCAAAAAAAAAAAAAAAAAAAAAGAAGTCTGTTTATGTTATTTTTCCTCCTTTTAATGGGGTTATCTGCTTTTTTCTTGATGATTTGTTTGTTCTCTTTGTAGATCCTGGATATTAGTCCTCCAGCAGATGTATTATTTCTTTGTAGAAGTTTTTTAGTTTAATTAAGTCCCACTTATTTATTTTTGCGTTTGTAGCATTTGACTTTGATATCTTAGCCATAATACGTTGCTTAGCAAAACATCCAGCGTAGTTTTTTTATGTTTTCTTTTAGGATCTTTATGGTTTCAGGTCTGATATTTAAGTCTTTAATCCATCTTGAGTTAATTTTTATTTATGAGAGATAGGGATCAAGTTTCATTTTTCTGCATGTAACCATCCAGTTTTGCCAGCACCATTTGTTGAATAGGATGTTCTTTTCTCAGTTTATGTTTTTGTTTTCTTTGTCAAAGATCAGTTGATTGTATGCATTTGGGTATATTTCTAAATTATCTATTCTGCTTTATTGGTCCATGTGTCTGCTCCTGTACCTGTATCATGCTGTTTTGGTTACTATAGCCTTTTAGAACAATTTGAAGTCAGGTACTGTGATGCCTCCAGCTTAGGATTGCTTAGGTTATTCTGACACTTTTGATTCCATATGAATTTTAGGGTTTTTTTCTAATTCTGTGAAAAATGACATTGGTAATTTGACAGAGATGGTGTTGAATGTGTGGATTTGGGTAATATGATCATTTTAACAATGTTGTTTCTTCAAATTCATGAAAATGAGGTATTTCTTTACTTGTTTTTGTCCTCTACTATTTCTTTTATATGTGTTTTGACGTTCTCCTTGTAGAGATTTTTCACTTACTTGGTTAATTGTATTCCTGGAGGTTTTGGGGTTTTGGCACTATTGAAAATAAAATTGAGTTATTGATTTGATTTTCAACTTGGTCCCTATTGGTTGTATAACAGTGTTACAGACTTGTGTGTACCCTGAGGTTTTACTTAATTTGTTTATGAAGTCTATTCATGTATTTTGGAAGAGTCTTTAGGATTCATTAGTTATACGTCATACCATCAGCATACAGATGCCTTGGCCAGTGCTTTTAGTAATATGTTGAATAGAAGTGGTAAAAGTGGGCATTCTTTCCTTGGTCCAGTTCTGAGAGGAAATGCTTTCAATTTTTTCTCATTCAGTATGATGTTAGCTGTGGGTTTGAAATTTATGACTTTTGCTAATTTGAGGCATTTTTCTTTCATGCCTATTTTGCTGAAGATTTTTATCATGATGAAATGCTGGAAATTATCAAATGCTTTTTTGCAACTATTGAAATAATCACATAATTTTTTCAAATTCTGTTTTTGTGGTGAATCATGTTTATTGACTCTTGCATATTAAACCACTCTTGCATCCCTCAGATAAATCCCACTTGATAATGATGAATTTTGTTATGTGCTGCTAGATTCAGTTTGCTAGTATGTTATTAAGGAATTTTGCATCTAGATTTATCAGAAATATTGTTCTGTAGTTTTCTTTTGTTGTTGTGTCTTTTCCTTTGATATTATGGTGATACTGGATTTGTAAAATGAATTATCAAGAACTTCCTCCTTTGTAATCTAATAGAATAGCTTTAGTAAAATTGATAACAGTTCTTTGAAATTCTGATAAAATTCAACCGTGAGTCCTTCAAGACCTGGACTTTTTTTGTTGGGAACGTATTAATTATTGATTTAATCACATCACTCACTATTGGTCTGTTCAGGGTTTCTATTTCTTTCTGATTTAAGATTGTGAGATTGTAGTTTTTTGAGAATGTATCCATTTCCTCAAGAATGTCTTTGTTTTCACAGAGGTGTGCATAATAATCTTAAATGATCTTTGTATTTCTGTGATATCACTTGCCGTGTCACCATTTTCATACCTTATTGAGTTAGTTTGAATCTTCTCTCTTCAATTATTAATCTAGCTGTAGGCTTAAAACATTTGCCTATCTTTCAAAAAAACTAACTTTTGTTTCATATCAATCACCTTTGTATTTTTTTGTTTCAATTTTGTTTAGTTCTGCCATAATCTTTATTATTTATTATCTTCTTCTAACTTTGGGCTTGTTTGTTTGTGTTTCTCTATTTTCCTGATGTGTGATGTTAAATTTCCAATATGTAATTGTTCAATTTTTTTAAATGCAGACCTTAGGCACTATAAATTTTCCTCTGAGCACAGCTTTGACATGCCCAAGAGGTTTTGATAACTTGTATCATTGTTGTTACTCATTTCAATTTTTTTTTGATGCATTAAAGAGAATTTATTGTCCATGAAACAGAGGTAGTCAGAGAACATTTGACATAGTGGCACAAACGATGTCACCAAGTGTCCAGCTAATTTTTTTTCTCTTTTTTATAATTTTTATTTTATAGATGTAGTGCATAATTCAGGGTTAAGTATACAGATGGTCATTGTACAGGTAAACTTTGGATCTCTAGAATTTTTCAAAATGCTATCTTGATTTCATTGTTAACTCTAAGATCATTCAGGAACAGCTCATTTAATTTCTATGTAGTTGTTTGGTTTAAGAGTTATTCGTGGAGTTTATTTTTATTTTTACTCCACTGTGGTCTGAGAAGGTACTAGATATAATTTCAATTTTATTGAGTTTATTGAGGTTTGATTTGTGGCCCATCATATGTTTCCACATGTTGAAAAAAGTGTATTCTGTAGTTATGGGGTAGAATGTTCTATAGATATCTATTAGATCTGTTTGCTCTAGGGTCCAAGTTAACTTCAGTGTTTCTTTGCTGACTTTTTGTCTTGACGATTTATTACCATCAGTGGAATGTTGAAGTCTCCCACTATTATTGTATCTCTTTTCTTATTGTCTATCTCTTTTCTTAGATCGAGTATAGTTTGTTTTATAAAGCTTGGAACACTAGTGTTGGGCACATATACATTTGAATTCTTATATCTTCATGTTAGATTGATCTCTTTGTCATCATAAAATAACCTTCTTTGTCTTTTTTATTGTTGTTAAAGTCTGTATAATCTGATATGAGAATGACTACTCATGTTCATTTTTTGTGTTTCCATTTACATGTAACTTTTTTCCACCCCTGCATCTTGAGCCTATGGGAGTCTTTATATGTTAAGTCTTTATATGTCTTGAAGACAGCAGATATTTGAGTTGTGTTTTTTAAAATTCATTCTGCAAATCTATATCTTTTAATTGGTACATTGAGCCCATTTACATTATTAGTTATTAATGATATATAAGGTATGAAATACTCATAATGTTAATTGTTACCTAGTTTTTTTTTCTTTTTTCCCCTCTATCTTGCATTAGTGTTCTATTAGTCATGTGAACTTTATAATTTCTAGTATTTTTCAGTTGGTATATTCCAAATTTTTGTTTCAATTTTTAAAACTCCTTTTAATGTTTCTTGTAAAGTCAGTCTAGTGGTAACAAACTGCCCTGGCATTTGCTTGTCTGAAAAAACCTCTATCTTTCATTTATGAAACTTAGTCTTGGAGGGTACAAAATCCTTGGCTGACAGTTATTCTGTTTAAGGAGGTTGAAAACAGGGCCCCAACTCCTTCTGGCTTGTAGAGTTTCTGGTGTAAAGTCTGCTGTTAGTCTGAAAGATTTATCTTTTTAAGTTATTTGATTCTTTTGTTTTGCTGTTCTTAGAATTCTTTCTTTCATATTAACATTAAATAACCTGAGAACTTTATGCCTTGGGGGATGACCTTTGTGCAATGAATCTTCCAGGCATTTTTTTAAAGGGCTTCTTATATCTCAAGTAAAGTCAGGGAAGTTTTCCTTCATTATTCCCTCACATAGCTTTTTCAAACCTGTAGTTTTTGCTTTTTCCTCAGGAACACCCTTTTTGATACATTAAAGTGAATTTCTTACGTTTGGACATTTTACATAATCACAAATTTCTTGGAAGCTTTGTTCTCTTGATTTTCTTTGTTGTTGTTGTTGTCTGATTGGGTTAACTATAAAAACTTATCTTCAAGTTTTGAGATTTTTTTTCCTACCTGATCCCGCCTACTGTTAAATTTTTCCACTGTGTTTTGAATTTCATTTCCATAAATTCAGACTTTTTAAAGTAGCTACCTCTTTTGCAATTTTTCATCTATCTCTTAAATTTAAAATTTTTTTTTTTTTTTTGCTTTTCAATTTTCTCTTGAATTTCATTGAGCAGTTTTATTATCAACTTTTTGAATTCTGTCTCTGGAATGTCAAAGATTTTAGTTTGTTTGGAATTCATTACTGGATGGTTAGTTTGGTCGTTTGGGGAAATGAAAGAGTATTTTTTAAAATATACATATTTCTGAGATTATTTTCTGGTTCTTTCTCAATTGGGTGGATTATTTCTTATTATTAAGTTTTCTTATTCAATTATTTTTTGGTTGTGTTTTGTTTTCTTTCTCTTAAAGATGTGATATAAATGTGTATACCTTATGGTTATCTACTTTTGGTGATTTTGTTGGTATAAGCTCTACATTTCTTCCTTGTTATAAAGAGTCATTGTCTGTTGCTTTTCTCAGATGATTTTTGTGGTACTGGGTATTGGGTATATGCGTAGGTTCACTGACTTTTGTGGATCTAAAATGTCAGAGGATTAATGAAGCTTATCTTGCTTCCCAGTGGTATGATGCACTTTTTCTTTCCTAGCACTTCTTGCTGGGTTGAATTTTTAGCCATCAGGAGCAAGGTATTCCCTGATGACTTGGTCCAACTTGTCTGTATTTCAGTTATTCACCCTTTCCCACCCAGTGGGAATTGGGAGAAGGAGGGATCTAATGACCCTTATGTCAGCACTGCAGATTGAATGACTTTCCAACTCCATATTGGCTCTGGCTGCGTGATGTTGTGATGTATCCAGGAAATTTCACATATAGAATTTAAGTCCTGTGAGGCTGATGGGACCCTCCCAGTTCATGGCAAGAGTGTTGAGTTCTTAATTTCCCATACTCAACATTTCCCCATGTCCAGAGTCTGCTCTCTGTTTCTGACACCACCTGAGCAGGGTGAAGGGGCCTTCCTGTCTCCAAAACAAGCTTCTTGTTTTCTTTCCTCTTTGTTCTTCTTGTGTCCCACTTTTCCTTCAGGGGTTATGGGGTGTGTCCTCTGTCTCAACCTGTCCTGACTGTTAGGGAGTCTGATTGTTGCTCTCTTTCTTGGCTTGCTCCATGAGAGAAGCAAAAGTTGACTGCTTTTAGGTGATCATCTTACATGGTTTGATTAGAGAAATTAATCTATTTATAGTCAAGGTAGTTGTTGATACATAAGAACTTAGTCCTGCCATTTTGTTACTTTTATTTCTAAATGTTTTGTAGTTCTTTCTTCTTATTTTGCTGTTTTCCTTTGTTATTTGTTTTTTAATGGTACACTGAAATTTGTTGTTTTGTGTATCAATGATAGATTTCATGCCTGTGATGACCATATATCACCTATGTGTGCTTACATAAAACTTCTTACAATTACAGTACTCTATTTTAAGTTGATGACAATTTAATTTTGATGTCATATAAAGACTCTATACTTTTTCCCTCATCTTCCAACATTTTTTGTTACTGAAATGACAGTTTATGCTCTCATAGAATATGTATTAATAACTTATTATAGATTTAGTTATTTAAATACTTTTGGTTTTTATCTTCTATACTACAGTTTTAAGTAATTTGCTCACTTCCACTACTCTATTATTGTGAACCTGAACCTGATTATATACTTACATTACCAGTGATTTTTATATAATCATATGTTTTAATATTGCTGATTAGCATCCCTTATTTCAACTGGAAAAACTCTTATTTTTAGAATTCTTTGTATATTAGGTCTACCAGTTGTGGACTTTCTCAGGTCTTGTTTGACTGAGGAAAAGCATCTTTATTTATCTTTCATTTCTGAAGAACAGCTTTATCAGGTATATTTTTTTTATTGACATGCTTTTTTTTGAATTTTAATAATAAGAACATAGCATTCAACTCTCCCAGTCTGCAAAGTTTCTGCTGAGAAATCAACTAATAGTCTTGTACAGATTCCTTTGTATGTGACAAGTTGCTTTTTTCTTGCAGCATTCAAGCTCTGTCTTTGATTTTAGTAATTTGATTATATTGTTTCTAAGTGAAAACCTCTCTATGTTCAAACCATTTGAAGTTATTTGATCTTCATGAATCTGAATGTTAATTTATCTCTCCATATTTGGAAAGTTTTCTGTCATTACTTTCTTTAATTTTTCTGACACTTTCTCTTTATCTTATAATTCTGAGACTGTCATAATACATGTACTGGTTTACTTGATAGTTTTCCATAAGTCAAGTAGGCTTCCTTCATTGTTTTTCATTCTATTTATTTTTGTCTCATTGACGGGTTAATCTCAAATTATTTATCTTGTTCTTTGATGCTTTATTCTGCTTGATCAAATCTGCTTTTGAAGCTTTCTATTGAATTTCTCAGTCAGTCATTGTATTGTTTAATTCCAAAGTTTCTGTTTGCTCTTTTTTATGGCTTTTATCTCTTTGTTGAAGTTCTAATTTTGTTCACTTATTGTTTTCCTTGTTTAATTCTGTTGTCTATCTGTGTACTCTTGTAGCTCATTGAACTTCTTTAAACTGGTCATCTTCAATATTCTGTCAGGAAATTCGTAGATCACCATTTATTTAGGTTCAATCACTGAAGCTTTATTTTGTTCCTTTGTTGGTTGCATACAGATGCTTCTTGACTTATAATGAGGTTAAATTTTCATAAACCCATTGTGAGTAAAATATATTATAAGTTGAAAATGCATTTATCATCTTAATAAGCTCATCATAAAGTCAAAAAACCTTAAGTTGATTCATTATAAATGCACATGCTCCTTGATTTATGATAGAGTATTATCCTGATAAGCCCACTGAAAAGTTGAAAAATTATAAGTTGAATGATTATTTGGAGTCATATGTATTTTCTGGATTATTTATGCTCCTTGAAGCCTTGCATTGCTGTCTTACATATGAAAAAAAAAATCAATGATCTTCTCCCGACTTTAGTGATTACCTTTGGGACAGAAAAGCCTTCATTATAAAACCCAGCTGAGATTGTAGGGTTTTTTCTTTTAACTTTTTTTTTTTGCACACACATGTTTATTGTCACATTATACACAATAGAAAAAAACATGGAACCAAATCTTCCACCCATGGAAAGTAGACTGGATAGAAAAAATGTGGTACATATGTATGATGGAATATCACACTGCCATAAAGATGAACAAGATCATGAACTTCCCAGCAAACTGTATGGAATTGGAAACAATCATTCCTAGCAATCTATCACAGAAACAAAGAACCAAATATCACATGCTCTCATTCATTAGTGGGACTTGAACATTAATCACAAAAGCACAAAGGAGGGATTGGCAGTGGCAGAACACCACCAGGAGAGGGAGGAGAGGAGGGCGTGTAACAACACAGAGGGTAACTGATCCTAAGCCAGGGGGAGTGAGGGCCAGTTGTAGGCCCAGACCTCACCTGCACATGCATTACTTGTATAGCTAATCCTGACTTGTACTCCACATCTTTACAACAAAATAAATATAAAAATAAATAAATATCTGCTTATGACCAACTGCACATCTAGAGAAAAAGGTCTAGGATAAGATAAACACAACAATATTGTGGTTTGGGAAATGGGCCTGGAGTAGGCCTGTGTTTTTCTTACTTTATAATAAATAATATATTAAATGTATTGAAGTCTTTTGTGTAGTGCACATTCATTGCTTTTGAAAATAATAAAAATAATGATACAAAACAAATGAATGAGTTTTCTAAGAAGAGAAGTCAGCACTGTGGGAGATGACTGTGTGTCTGTTCTTAGAGGAATTCAGTGTCCACAGGACATGGGATGGTCAGTGAGGAATGACCTCATCCTCCCATGGGTAAGGCCCTGAGCTGAGGGTTGGCGTGACACAGCTCTGAACTGACCCTGTGGAGTCTGTACACTAGTGCTGAGGATGGACTTGGAAGAAATCATGCAGGCCGGGCATGGTGGCTTGCACCTGTAAGCCCAGCACTTTGAGAAGCAGAAGCAAGAGGATTGCTTAAGCCCACGGTTTGAGACCAACCTGGGTAATCTTATCTCTACAATAAATCAGGTGTGGTGGCACGCATCTGTATTCCAGTTACTTGGAAGGCTGAGGTGGAAGGATCTCCTAAGCCCTGGTGGTCGAGGCTGTGGTGAGCCATGATCGTGTCATGGAACTCCGGCCTGGGTGACAAAGTGAGACTGACCAGGCACAAGATGCTCTGAGCAGCAGGCAGAGCAGCAGCCTGAGGTGACCAGGGTCTGGGTCAGTGGGCTCCTTGGGCCATGGCTGCACCACCCGTGTGGGCAAGTAGGCACTAGAAGTGCTGCCGGGTCTGCCCAGAGTGGGCCATGTTCCACTTTGAGCAAACTTGTTTTTCTAAGGTCTAAGACTTATATAAAGATGCACTGCTTCACTCCTCTTGTTTCCTCTTAGGGAGATAGTTTTACAATTGTGTGCAAATTTTTTTGATCTCACAAAGTCAGGCCTGGTTCTGAGAGCTTTTTAAAAATTTTCTATGGAAGTGTACCAGGGTATTAAATGTCATGTGTTTTCTGCCAAACCAGCAGAATTGAGCCATCTGCTAAGACCTGCACCTGTCATTCAGATCCATGTGTTTTCTGTGGGAGCTTTTGCAAGCTGTGTACAGGGATGTGCAGGGTTTTATTCATCAAATGGTGTCCTGGGAGCAAATGTCAGCTGATTAGTTCATCCTCAAGTGAGTTGTCCTGCATGGTTATTGAGTGAATCTCTTGGTAGAGCCTGTGAATAGCGAGTTAGCAAGATTCCTGGCTAGCTGTTGAGAATTATGTGCAGGTTGCTGTATGCTCCCTATCTTCCTCTCTGCTTTTAACTATTCTTAGATAACTTGGCAGTTCCAACCTCCTCAGTATTTAGGATGGAATGAAACAGAAGTAGGTCTCCTGGGCAACATCTCAAAACTGAGAAAGCTGGGTGCTCACTTGACCCTCACTTCACCCAGTGGGAGAAATCACAGGCTGAGGGGGCTTTTCAGCACCAAGCTGTGTTGCCTTTAGATGGGGTGATGCAAGTAAAATGGAAATTCTCTTCTTATCCTCTTCAGTACATCTATGCACAAAGATTTTGTCCACTAAGGTGCTGGAACCTCAGCTAGACTTCAGGGATTTTACAAAGTATTATTATTTGTGAATGTTTGCAAAAATTAGTGTTTCTCAACCCAAATGTTTATCAGTTGATGAATTGGTAAACAAAAGATGGTGTCTCCATATAATGAAACAACATTCAGCCACAAAAATAAATGAAGTACTGATACATGTTACAGCATGACTAAATCTTGAAAACATTATGCTAAGTGAAAGAAATCAAAAAAAGAAGACCTCATGTTGTGTGATTCCATTAATAATGTCTAGAATAGGCAAATGCTTCAAGACAGAAAGTAGATTACTTGTGGCCAGTAGTTTGGGTGGGGGGTATACGAAGTGACTGTTCACAGGTACGATGTTTCATGTGGAGATGAAAATATTCTGAAATTAGAGAAAATAAACATACACAAATAAAATTAGTGTTTCTGTGGAATCTTCTTTTTCACAATAATAATGATGTCACTCCCTTCTTCCACTTTCTTTCAACTAGTGCTAGCATAGTGCATTTTTCTCCAGTCCTTACTTTTAATCTGTATTTTTAAAAATAGATTTAAGGTGGGTTTCCTACAGATAACATATAGTTTTGTCTTGTTTTATTATAAACTTTGACTATCTCTATCTTTTAATTGGCATATTTAGACCACTGATATTCAAAGTGATAATTTATATAGTTGAATTAATATCTATCCTATTTGTTGCTATTTTCTGTTTCTTACCTTTGATCTTTGTTCTTATTTTTGTAGTACACTTTTTATGCCTTTTGTGGTGTTAAGTGAGCACTTTATGTGATTCTATTTTCTCTCCATTCTCAGCATATTAGTTATGGCTATTTTCAATGTTACTTTTTAAGTGGTTTTTCAAGAGTTTGAAATATACATTTGCAAGTACTTCAAGTTAATTTATTAACACTATAAAACTCATGGTTAGTTTGAGTACCTTATAATAACAAAAAAGTCCTAATTTCTCCATTCAAGTTCTTCTATATGTGCTGTCATTCATTTCACTTAGAAGCACACATATTTGTGTGATATATATACATACAAGGTTAAATTTTGTTTCTATGCTATTTTGAAAAAATCTATTATATGGTAGATCAGTTAAGAATGAAGCAAATAATTTTTTTGTTCTACTTTATCCCTTTTCTGGTACTCCTCCTTTCTTTATGTAGACTACATGTTCCTGATTTATATGTTTTTTTTTTTCTCTAAAGAACTTTTAAAAAATTTTATTATAAAGATGTGGGGTATATTTCAGGGTTAGGTATATAAACAATGATCATGTGGGTACCCTTGTTGATGAAGTATTCCCCTTCCTCCCCTTGCAGTTTCCCTCAACTGCCAGTCCCACCAGCCCTCCCATGACAGTTTCCCACTGTTGTAAATCACTTTAATATAGCATTATAATTGTTCAAGGTCCTTTTATAGGTGAGAACATATGGAACTCTGTTGTTTGTTTCTGTGATGCATTACTGAGTATGATCGACTCCAAATCCATCCAAGTTGCTGCAAAGTCCATATATTTGTTCTTCTTTATAGCTGCACAATATTCCATTGTGTATATATACCACATTTTTTTAAATCCAGTCCAGCTTCAATGTGCAACACGGTTATTCCATGTTTTTGCTATTGTGAATAGAGCTACAACAAACATGCGTGTGAAGGTATCTTTTGTGTAGAATGATTTGACTTCCTCCTGGTATATTCCCAATAGGGGAATTGCTGGGTCATATGGAAGGTCAATTTTTAGTTCTTTCAGGAATCACCACACTGTCTTCCAAAGAGGCTGTACTAGTTTGCATTCCCACCAGCAGTGTAGAAGCGTTCCTTTTTCTCCAAAACCTCGCCAGCATCTGTTGCTATTTGTTATATTAATGATGGCCATTCTTACCTGGATCAGGTGGTATCTCAATGTGGTTTTGATTTGCATTTCACTGAAGATGAGAGAGGCTGAGCACTTTTTTATGTGTCTGTAGGCTGCCCATATATCTTCTTTTGAGAAGTGTCTATTCATGTCTTTTGCCCACTTGTTAAGGGGGCTGTTTGTTTTTTTCCCTTTCAGAGCATTTGAGTTCCTTGTAGATCCTAGATGTTAGGCCTTTGTTGGATACACAGTTGGCAAATATATCCATTCTGTGGGCTGTCGACCCGCTGTCTTGGTTTCTTTTGCTTTGCAGAAGTTCGTTAATTTGATGAGGTCCCACTTGTCTGTTTTATTTCTTAAGGTATAGGCCTTTAGGGTTCTGAATATGAATTGATGCCCAGTTCCAGTTTTCATAAGGGTGTCCCCTGTGTTTTCTAAGATTCTTATAGTGTGAGGTATTACATTCAGGTTTTTGATCCATTTAGAATTAATTTTTGTGTTTGGTGATAGGTAGGGGTCCTGTTTCAATCTTCTGCATGTGGTCAGCCAGTTTTCCCAGCACCATTTACTGAATAGGTTCTCCTCTCCCCAGTGGTTGCTGTTATAAACTTTGTCAAATATGAGTTGATTGAGGAATTGAGACTTTGCTTCAGGAATCTCTATCCTGTTCCATTGGTCTATGTGCCTGTTCTTGTACCAATACTAGGCTGTTTTGATTACTGTAGTCTTATAGTAAAGATTGAAGTCTGGAAGTGTGATACCTCCTACTTTGCTTCTTTTGCTAAGGATTGTTTTAGCTATTCTTGGTTTTTTATGTTTCCATATGAATTTCTGTATTGTCATTTACAGGTCTGAGAAGAATAATGTTAGTAGCTTAATGGGTAATGCGTTGAATCTGTAGACTGCTTTGGTAGGGTGGACATTTTAACAATGTTGATCCTTCCTATCCATGAGTATGGAATATTTTTCCATTTGTTTGTGTCTTCATGGATTTCTTTAAGCAGTGTTTTGTAATTTTCATTGCAAAGGTCTTTTACTTCCCTGGTTAAGGGGATACCAAAGTATTTAATTTTATTGTGTGGCTATTGTGAATGGAATTGTGCTTTTTATTTGGATCTCTGCCTGCTTGTTGTTGTTGCAAAGGAATGCAACTGTCTTTTGCAAATTTATTTTGTACCCTGAGACTTTGCCAAAGTCCTTTACTAGTGCAAGCAGGTTTTTTACATATTCTGTTAGATTTTCAAGGTATAGGATCATATCATCAGCAAAGAGGGAAAACTTGACTTCCTCTTTTCCTATTTGGATACACCTGATTTCCTTCTCTTGTCTAATTACTTGAACTAGGACCTCCAACACAATATTGAACAAGAGAAGTGAGAGTGGGCAGCCTTGTCTTGTTCTGGTTTTCAGGGGAAATGATTCTAGTTTCTATCCATTTAGCAATATGTTAGCTGTGGGTTTGTTTTAGATGGAACTTACTATTTTGAGATATGTTCCTTCTATACCTAGGTGTTTGAGGGTTTTTATCAGGAAGGGATGCTGGCTTTTATCAAAAGCTTTTTTGCATCTAATGAGATAATCATTTGGTTCTAGCTTTTGCATCTGTTGATGTATTTAATGACATTTATAGTATTGAGAATGTTGAACCAGTCCTGCATCCTGTGAATGAAGTCTACTTGGTCATGGTGGATGATTTTTGAGACGTGTTTTCAGATCCGATTTGATAGAATCTTGTTGAGAATTTTTGTATCTATGTTCATAAGGGATATTGGTCTGTAGTTCTCTTTCTGTGCTGCCTCTATACCCAATTTGAGTATCAGTGTAATGTTAGCTTCATGAAATGATTTGGGGAGAATTCCATCTTTCTAATTTGCTTGGAATACTTTCAGTAGGATTGGTACCAGCTCCTCCTTGTACGTTTTGTAGAATTCTGATGGAAATCCTTCCAGTCCAGGGCTTTTTTGGTATGTAGTTTTCATATGACAGTGTCAATATCCTGGATTGTTATTGGTCTATTTGATATCTCAATGTTTTCTGGTTGTAACCTGGGGAGGTTGTGTGATGTCAGAAAGTTCTCCATTTCATCTAGGTTATCAAGTTTGTTTTCATATAGCTGTACATAGTAATCTCTGATAATCTTTTGAATTTCTTCAGGGTCAGTTGTGATTTCATCTTTTGTATTTCTGCTTATGTTTATTTGGGCTTTTTCTCACTTTTTCTTGGTCATTCTGGGTAGAGGCCCATCAATCTTATTAATTCTTTCAAAGAATCATCTTTTTGTTTCGTTGATGTTTTCTATGATATAGTTGTCTTCTATGTCCTGTATTTGGGCTCTTATTTTTGTGATTTGGATTCTTCTGCTAAAAGTTAGGGTTTTGGTGGTCTTCTCTTTCTAGCTCCTTTAGGTAATTTGCTAGGCTCTTTAATTGTGATCTTTTCATTTTCTTGATGTGTGCTCATAGAGATATAAATTCCCCTCTTAAAACTGATTTCATGACATCCTTGAGGTTTTGGTAAGATATTTCTTCATTTTCATTTGTTTCCAGGAATCTTTCTATTTGTTCTTTGATTTCAGTGTTGACCCAGTCATTGTTCAGCATCATGCTGTTTAGTTTCCATGTCTTTGTGGGCTTTGGGGAAATGTTGTTGGTTTTGATATTTATTTTTATCCCACTGTAGTCTCAGAATGTACATGGCAAGATTTCAACCTTGTGGGATTTGTTTATGCTTGATTTATGGCCAAGTATGTGATTAATCTTGGCGTATGTTCCATGTGGTGATGAGTTGAATATACATTCTGTGATTGCTGGGTGAAATAATCTGTGGGTATCCACTACGTCTATTTGGTCAAGTGTCAAGTTTGGCTTCTGGATCTCCTTGTTGATTTTTTGCCTTGATGACCTATCTAGGGCTCTCAGTGGAGTTTTTAAGTCCCCTGCTATAGTAGTGTTTGAGTCAATATCATTTTTTTAGTGTATTTAGTAGTTTTTTTTATGGATGCTGGTGCTCCTGTGTTGGGCACATATATGTTGAAGATGGATATTTCTTGTTGATAGATTGAACCTTTTATCATTATGTAGTGTCCTTTTTTAAAGTTTTGATAGCTTAAATGTTGTTTTATCTGATATATAGATTACAACTCCTGCCTTCTGTTGTGATTCATTTGCCTGGAAACTTGTTTTCCATCCTTTAACTTTGGGTCTGTGAGCATCCCTTGTAGTGAGATAAGTCTCCTGGATGCAGCACATATGGGGTCATGGTTTCTTATCCAGGTCACCATTCTGTGTCTTTTCAGTGATGCATTTAGACCATTCACATTCAGGCTAATTATTGAAATGTAGGAGTTTATCCCTGTCATGAGGTTTTTGTAGAGTTGTTTTTGTTCCTGTTTACTTTTTGTCTTTCCTTTGGTTTGGGGGTTGATTCATGTGTGCTTTCCATCCTTTCCCTGTACTCTTGTGAAGAACATTGTTGTTCTTTTCTCCTTTTGTTCTGTGTTTAATACTTTCTTAAGTGTTTCTTGTAGATGTGGTCTGGAGGCAGCATAAGTTCTTAGGGGTTGGATGTCTGGGAAAGATTTTAATTCTTCCTCACTGATGAAGGTTAGCTTGGCTGATTAGGTTATTCTTGGTTGAAATTGTTTATCTTTGAGAACTTTGAATATTGGGCTCCAAGCTCTCTTAGCCTGAAAGGTTTCTGTAAATAAATCTGCTGCTATTCTAGTTGGTCTTCCCTGGTAGGTAGTCTGACCTTTTTCTCTTGCTGCCTTTTGAATTTTTTCTTTTATACCTACTTTGTTTAGGTGTGTTATTATGTGATTGGAGGTGGTCTTCTCACTTGTCTCGCAGGGATTCTCTGAATCTCTTGTGTTTGAATTTTTGCATCACTGATGAAATGAGGAACGTTTTCTTGAATAATTTCATGGAATGTTTGGTCCAGTGTGGTCCGTCTCTCTTTCTGCCTCAGGAAGTCCAATTACTCTTAGGTTCAGTCTCTTGAAGTAATCAGTCATCTCTTGAAGGTTTTATTCTGTCTTTTAAAAGCTTCTTTTCTATGTTTTTGACAGTTTGGGTTAATTTTGTATTTTGGTCTTCAAGCTCTGAGATTCTTTCTTCAGCTTGGATAATTCTGCTTTCAATGCTTATTAGTTTGTTATTTATTTCAATCACAGTATTCTTCAGTGCTGTTATTTTAGTTATCAGCATCTTCCTATTTTCCTCTTGTCTCTCCTCAATTCTCTTTTTCCTCTCTATTAATGTCTTGATGTCTGAGTTTGTCTTATGTGACCAGTCATTCTGGGGGCTCTTCATTGTTCGTGTTCCCAAGTCTGTTTTGTCAGTGTCTGACCTTCCAGGGGTCTATGTGAGACCTATATTCTTCTTTTGGTTTTTCTTCATTTGTGTAGATTCTCCTCCCCACTTTTCTTCATTTGTGTAGATTCTCCTCCCCACTTTTCCCTGTCTCCTTTAAATCTGTTGTTCAGGGATGGAGGGGTTGCTTTCACTTCTGTTTGTATAATCTCCTATTCTTCCTTATGTATATCCTCTGCTTTTGTCCAGTTCTGCAGCTGGACTGGAGATTAGGGGCAATCCTTTTTGCAGTTTTGAGATTTAATTGAGGGAGGGACTGTGATTCAAAATCTACCTGCAAATACCAGTATTCACTGATAGGTGTATGGATAATCTGGAACCCACTTCTCACTGCCTTGCAATCTGCTCATGCAGTTGGGTTATAGGTTTACTCCCTGAAAGCAAAATGAGGTTTAAAAGGGGAAAATAATGGAGCAGGAAGTGGGGGGAAGAGGGAGGTGGAGAGACAGAGGAGTAAGAGGGAAAACAGACAAATGTATTGACTAACAAATGGAAAGAGACACAGTGATTGATACAAGTAAAAAGAAAAACAACAACCACAAACAAACAAACAGCCATATGAAAAATTAAAACATGCCATCATACAAGCTAACCAGTTTTCTTATTGGTGTGCTTTTCCCCTCTACAAAGATGGGGTCTAAGGAGAAAAATAAAATAAAATAGAATAGAATAAAGTCAGTAAACTAACAGAACCAAAGCAAGTATTAAAACATTATTGATAACAGTAAGAAGAGAGAAAAAATAAGATGGGTAAGACAAACAGACAAAGAATAAAAAAAAATTAAAATGGGGAACAAACACACTGAGATTTTTCCTTTAAGTCCAATGTCCTTTCAGCTCTGATTTCTAGCTCTCTTTGCAGGCTGGTAGATTTGTTCACAGTTAGGGTCAGTTGCCCCTGACCTGCTGTAGAGGTTGTTTCAGACCCTGGCTGCCTGCTAAATATGCCACTCAGATCCGGCCTGTGTCTATTCAGCATGGGGGAGGGGTTTCTGTCTTTCCCATTTTGATGTTACCTTGGATCCCAAGCTGAGAGATGGGCCGAACTAGGTGGAGTTGGTCTCATAGCTCCAACTGATCTCTTTTTGCTTCAGCTGGAGATTGCAAGGCAATGCAGGTCAGGCTGGGTGGAAGTTGGAGGCAGCCCAGGGTGGGAGGGAGCAGGCAACAGTAGCTGGTGGCAGCTGCTGCTTCAGCGCATGGGAGGAGCTCCACAAGCCTGACTTCGGGTCAGGGGTGGGGCATGGTAGTGGCAGGAGCAGTAGCAGTTTCAATAGTGCAGTGCTTGGGGGGTTTCATGGGTTGGGAGTCCATGGGTCTCCTCAGGCAGGGGTGGAGTGACAATGGTGGCGGTAGCAGCAGCAGCTGTGGCAACTGAGGCTGTGGCTGAGGCAGCAGCTGAGCAGTGTGTGAAGAGCAGGCTTCCAGCAATGGGAGCCTTAGACCCCAGGGGAGAGCGAGAGTCTTTATGTGTGTTCTCTTTTGCAGAGGGTCTCACGGACCAAACTGCCCCATCACCATCTAGCTGGAAGTTGCGCAAACAAGTTTTTTTAAAAAACTTTTCTTACAAAATAAATCTATTGGCAGCAAATACCCTCTTTTTTTTTTTTTTTTTTGGTCCAGAATAGTCTTTATTTCTTCTTCACCTTGGAAATATAATTTTGCTTGGGTACAGAAGTTTAGGTTGATGGTTCTTTTCTCTCAACATTTTAAATATTTAACTTTCTTATCTTCTTGCTTTCATAGTCTCTAAGAACAAATAGTCAGATGTAATTCATGCATTTGCTTTGCTGCAGATTAGGTGGATTTTGTCCATTGGCTCCTTCCAGGATTTTTTCTTTATCTCTTATTTTCTGTAGTTTGAGTATAATATGCCTAGTTTTTTTTTTTCTACTTGGCATTTTAATTTACCTTTCTGGATCTGTGGTTTGACATTAATTTAGTGGTTATTTCAAATATATCTATTTTTTTCTCTCTTTCTTTTCCCTCTGGTATTGTCACTATACCTAAATTAGCCATTTTTTAGTCATCCCACAGTTCTTAATATTTTATTCTTTTTTCAGTCTTTTTTCTGTTTTCTGTTTTCAAAGTTTCTGTCGAGTTATTCTGAAGCATAGAAATTCTTGTTCTAGCTATGTCCAATTCACTAGTAGGTTCATTAGAGCCATTCTTATTTCTGTTTTAGTTTTTTAAATCTCTAGCATTACTTTTTGCTCCTTTCTTATAATTTCCATCTCTCTACTCACATTGTCCATCTATTATTGCATGCCAGTTAGTGTCCTTAGTATGCAAGTCATAATTTATTTAAATTACTGGCCTGGTAAGTCTAACATCCCTGTCATATCTGAGTCTGATTCTGATGTTTAATATTTCTCTTCAAACTGTGGAGATATTTTATTTTATTTTTTAGTATGCCTTACAATATTTCCTTGATTCCCAGATATAATAGGTAAAAAGAGCTGCTGTAAATAGGCTTTTAGCTGTGTAATTGTGTAGTGAGGGATGAAGAAAAGGATTCTACAGTTTTATAGTTGAGTCTCAGTATTTTAGTAAGCTTGTCCTTCTAGACAGTGAACACTATACGTACTTCTGAGTACCTCCTTGCCACAGTGAGGATGACTAGAGTGGGTTAGAGTTGAATATTTCCCTTCTTCCTTATTGAAGACTGGAATGGTGTTGAGTATTTTCTTTTCCTAACATTGCCTAGGCTTTGATAAATTTCAGCAGGTTGTAAATACTTTCACCAGAGGGAAGACCCTTGTAATAAGTACGAAATACTCTTGTGGATTTCAAACTTGTTCCTTTCCCCTTCTTTCTGAGGTGAATTTTCTCTGATGTTCACTGTGAGAACATTGTAGATATTCAAAAAGAAAACTCACAAAAATGTGGGAGCTTCCTGATGACTGTATTCTTCTGAAATTTCTATCTCTTAGACTAGTCCATAGTGAGTCTTCATAGTTTAAAGTTTAGGTTTCCTTATCTTGGCACTGGTTTCCACAAAGGTTTCTGCTTCTGTGTTTTAATTTGGGATTCTTCTATGTATTTTTCTGTTTGTCTCTCCAATTTTAGATGCAGAAGTTTTTCCTGTAACCTCTCTCTTCCTTAAGGATTGAATATGAGCTAATTTTTATTTGTTCATTTTCATTACTTGTTAAGACATAATGATGACTTCCAGGCATTTTGAAAGGTTAGACTGGAAATCTTTTAATTCACTTTTTAAAGTATAAATTGATAAAATGTAACATCTTACAAGTAAAAGTAATTGTTTTGATGCACTTTTAATTTCTGTCCACTGCCTTCTCTCCTTTCTTTTAGATATTTTTCGTGTGTATTTTTTATATATTTCTATACATATTTTAAAAAGATAAAGTACTCATACAAATTAAAATAATGTTATTCCAGATGTTTTTCTGTGATTTTTTTCATTGTACAATGTATGATGGAGGTCTTTACACTAACCTCTATCTGATTAAAAATTTACATGTTGAAGATCTATACTTTGTTGAACTTCGTTTTTTAAAACTTACACTTATTGTATACTACAATTCATATACTACAATCTATTTATCTAATTCACTATATAGTATCACAGTGGTTAAGACCATTCGCTCTACAGTCAGATTTCGAGTTTCAAATCACGGAACCTTGGAGAAAATTACTTTTTTTGTTTTTTTTTTTTGAGTTGGAGTTTCACTCTGTCGCCCAGACTGGAGTGCAGTGGCCACTTCCGGCCACTGCAGCCTCAACCTGCTGGGCTCCAGCGATTTCTCTGCCTCAGCCTTCCAAGTAGCCAGAACTAAAGGCGTGCGCTACCACACCTGGCTCATTTTTTGATTTATTATAGAGATGAGGTCTCGCCAAGTTGCCCAGGCGGGTCTCAAGCCCATGGGCTCAGGCAATCCACTCACCTCAGCCTCCCAAAGGCATGGGATTACAGGCTGTACCACCAAGCCCGGCTGAGAAAATTACTTAATCTCTTTGTGACTCAGGGTTTTAGCATTAACATGCAGATAATAATACTTTCCTTATTCATTTGATGTGGAAACTGAATGAGATTAAAACAAGTACAGACTTTAAAAAGATCTGTCACATAAGAATAATAAGTTCATTAATATTTATGAGCATTTACTTTATTATAGTTTCTCACTCCTACAGGCAATGCCACAATAAACATTCTGTATATGTTTCTCTGGGTATGTATAAAAGTGTTTTTCTGAGGTACAACCTAGCAGAAAAATTTCTGGGTCACATACCATACCTATATTTCATTTTTATTTAACTTGCATCTTCTTTATTACTAAAGAATTGAGCATCATTTCATGGGTTTATTGGAAAGATATATCTTCTCTTACTTTTTTGTGATGTTTCTTCTGATAATCTTTGCTAATTTTTCTTATTTGTAAAGGGTTGAAAAATATCTTTTGGATGTCTTGTCAGTTATACACATTATAAAAGTATTCCCGTAGTTTGTCAACTATTTTTGAGAAATGGACAGTTTTAAAACTTTTATGTAGTAAAATATACTATTTTTTCCTCGTTTTCTTGTTTGCTTTATTTTTGTAAGTAGTCTTTACCTATTCTAAGATTGTATTATATTCCACAATATTTCCTTTTTTGCTTTTGTACTTGCTTCTCTACATTTAAGTTACTGATATATCTGAAAAATATTTTGTTTAAGGTGTGTACTTAGAATAAATTAGCATGCAGGTCTACCACATTTATGACATTATGCTAAGTTAACTTGGCTTGAAGGAAGTAGAGAATATTATATGTGCCTTAGTAAGATAGATGCATATTTAGAGGATCTGCCACATCTTTGATGTTTCCTAACAGTCCAGTGTTCTGGTACTTCTCAGTATATCCTTTCTAAAATGCAAAACAATTGTTGTCCTTTGCACTGTCTACCATGAAGAAAGAGATAGAATGCTTCATATAACTTTTAAGATATTTGCAGCAACACATATCACACCTGGGTTTGCTGTCCAACTTATTTACCAGGTAACTCATAAGGTTGTCAGTTTAGAATAAGGCCTAGAGTAAGAAAACACTCTTCAGTGATCTAGGTCCCAGTGTAAGCTGCTCTGCCCTTTGGACCTTATAACCCATCAGACACAGTTTTGCATTGGAAGTGTCTATGAAAGACAAAGATGATCTAGGATAATTACAGTGACAGGTCTTAAGACTTTGGATTAAAGTCATGCTTTCTTCTGATAACTATTGCCAATATGAAGTAGTGCTCTCATTTTTCGAACTGGCCTTGCAGAGATTAAATTCCTTGACCATGGTACACCAAGTGACTTGCAACCTAAAATGCACATTCTTGAAATAGTGTTCACTGATGCCTTGAATATTTAAAATTGGATAGGATGAATGATATCCTAAATATTCAGTTATTCCATGTTTTTGCTATTGTGAACAATGCTGCAATAAACATGCATATGCAGGTATCTTTCTCATAGAGTAATTTGTGTTCCTCCAGGTATGCTCCTAGAACATGGAACCAACCATGCTGCCTATTGAAGGTGAACTGGATTAAAAAAAATGTGCCAGCTACTTGGAAGGCTGAGGTGGAAGGATCTCCAGAACCCAGCAGGTGGAGGCTGCGGTGGCATAGCGGCCACTGCACTCCAGTCTGGGCAACAGAGTGAGACTCCAACTAAAAAAAAAATGTGGTACATATACTTGATAGAATACTACACAGTCATAAAAAAGGACAAAATTATAAACTTCGCAGCCACTTGGATGGACATAGTGCATAATACTCAGTGATTGATCACAGAAACAAAGAACTGAGTACCGCATGTTCTCACTCATAAGTGGACCCTGAACAATTATCATAATACTATAAGAAAGGGATTGGCAGTAGTGGGAAAATACTGGGGAAGGGGGCACAATAAGGATACCTAATCTCAAACCAGGTGAAGTGGGGGACCGAAGTGAGGCACAAACTTTACCTGTACAATGACCATTTGTATACCTAACCCTAAATTGCACCCCACATCTTTAAGATTGAAAATTTTGAAAAACCAAAAAATAAATATTCAGTTATTGCATCAGTTGGGAGACAACAATCTATAATGCTGAGGTGCTATCCTCCAGGCTAAACCTTATAGTAACAGTCAATAAATGATAGGCATATCCCTCACAGGCAGAGATGGGAGTTGCAACTCTAGCAATTATATTTAACAATGTACTGAGAACATTTTTGCTTCTACAATCTTGATTTTGGTAGGTATGGATGTCTGACTGCTCAAGAATAGAATACATTCACCATGACAAAGAGCCATGATTATATTAAATTGGAATTTGAGAAATTTTTAAATATTTGGGTCTCTTTATAAACCAACAGACAGATACATAACCACTGTACTGTCTGGAGTGGTTGATTCTAGTTATCAAAGGGTCATTGGGTTGCTACTATCCAGTGGAATCAAGAAAAACTATTTGTTTCCTCAATTCCAATTGCGTTGTATAAATACCCATAAGTAAGAGTACTAGATTTATTTTTAATATTTTGAGAAATTTTTATACTAGTTTTCATAGTGACTGCACTCTTTTACATTTCCATCAACAGTATAGAAGAATTCCAATTTTTTCACATCCTTGCTTACAATTAAATCTTTTGGGTTTTCATTTTTGTTTGTTTTTATAACAACCATTCTAACAAGTGTAAGGTGATATCTCATTGTGACTTTGATTCATTTCTCAAAAGAAAAAAATACAAATGGCTAATAGATATATGAAAAGATGCTCAGCATAACTCAAAAAGTGAGAAAAAGGCATATCAATTTCATCTATTATTTTTTAAAAATTCTATTTAATTGTAAGAATGTGAGGTGCAAGTGAGGATTAATACATAAGTAGTATGCATGCAGGTTGTTTGGGCTTCTAACTGCCCCTCACTCTCCTCAGTAATTAACCAAGTATGCTTTGTATTGCTTTGTGTTGTCATGTGCACCTCGTACTCCTTCTTCCATTCTTTCCTTGCCAGTGTCCAGTGACTTCCAAACCCTCCCTTGTGTTAATGTGATTAAAATTCAAGACCTGGAGGTGGAGCTTAAGATGGTGACTGGACAGGTTGAACTGAGAGTCTCCGCAAAGGCAAGGGTCTATAAAGACTCTCTGTGCAAATAGGCATGCACTGGTAGGAGAGTAAAAGTCCATCTGAGGGGAGATTCGGGTTCATGCATTCAGGCCCCTCCTCTCAAGGTGACTGCAAGACCCCACCACCCTGAGATAGGAGCGTGGGCATGTTCACAAGATGGTCTGCTTCTCATGGGACTCTCCTGCCAAATCCAGCTGATTCTTATTGCCTGACGCCTGGTGCACACCATCACCTGTTGTAGCAGATCAACTGGAGCCCCAGATCTGATCAGTGGAGAGAGAGGATCAGGGAGAGCCAGAGAGGTGCTCCATGCCCAACCATTTTCTCCCAGGACCAGGCAGAGACCTGCATTACCCAGCCCAGCTAAACCCAGCTTCCAACTTGGGACCTAAGGACCAGGCAGAGACCTGCATTGCCCAGCCCAGCTAAACCCAGCTTCCAACTTGGGACCTAAGGACCAGGCAGAGATCTGCATTGCCATAGCCAGCTCCAACCAGCTCTGCCCAGCCTCCAACTTAGGACCTAAGATAATCTCATCAAATTGGGAGAGACAGAAGTCCCTCCCCCATGCTGAATCAGACACAGATAGATCAGCTCTGAGCGGCAGACATGACAGGTAGGAAGTCAGTTGAGTCCAGATGTGATCAAACCTCCTTCCAAAGTAGGCCTGTGACATCTGACCCAAGCTATAAGCATCTCTATCTGCTTTCTCTGAAAGCAGGGAGGAGGGGCTAGAGATCAGAGCTGTAAGGATGTTAGACTTATGGGAATGAACTCAGAGTGAGTTTGGTTCCTTGTTTTAATTTTTAAAATTTTTATTTTTGGTCTATTTTGTTTTGCTCGTTTTTCTTTGTTTTTTGTTTTAGTTTTTTTCTCTTTCTGTTTTTGATAACGTTTTCTTTTTCTTTTTTTTTTTTTTTGAGTTGGAGTCTCACTCTGTCACCCAGACTGGAGTGCAGTGGGTGCTCCCAGCCACTGCAACCTCGACTTGCTGGGCTCCAGTGATCCTTCTGCCTCAACCTTCCAAGTAGCCAGAACTACAGGCATGCACTACCATGCCCGGCTATTTTTTTTAATTTATTGTAGTGATGAAGTCTCACCAAGTTGCCCAGGCAAGTCTTGAACTCGTGGGCTCAGGCAATTCACTCCTCTCGGCCTCCCAAAGCATGGGATTACTGGCTGAGCCACCAAGCCCAGCCTTGATAATGTTTTCATACTTGCTTTGTTTCATACTTGTTGTTATTTTACTGATTTTTTTCCCTCTATTATTTAGACTTCTGGTTTGTGTATGGGAAGGGTACATCGATAGGTAAATTTTTGTTGGATTGTGTGTTTGTATGATTATCTGTATGTTTAATTCTTTTTTACTCCGTTCTGTCTTTGTGCCTCCTTTCATTTGTTAGTTGGTACATCTGTCTGTTTTCCCTCTTCCTCTTCTCTTTCTCCACCTTCCTCTTGCCCCCTGACCCTTTTTCTATTCTTTTACTTTTTCTTAGCTCATTTTGCTTCCAGAGAGCAAACCTATACTCCCACTGCATGGGCAGACTGTAAGGCAGTGGGAAGTGGGGTTCCAGGGTGCCCATACACCTGTTGGTGAATACTGGGATTTGCAGAGAGATTCTTAATCACAGCTCCCCTTTTAATTAAACCTCTAAACTGCAAAAAGTACAGACCTCAACACAAAGAAAAGCTTCAGAAGTGAAAAGAGCCAGAACATTCTAAGGATGAATAGGAGACTGAGCAAACATAAGTAAAAGCAACCCTGCCATCCATGAACAACAGAATTAAAGAAGAGGGGGGAAAAAGGAAGGGGGAGGAGAGAATCTACACAGACAAAGAAAAATAAAAGAAAAATATGGGTCTCATAAAGACCCCTGGGAGGTCAGACACTGGAACAACAGACTTCAGAACGCAAAAATTGAAGACCCCACAGAACGACTGATCTCAATCTACAAACCCAGATACCAAGACATTAATTGAGAGAATAAAAAAAATTGAGGAGAGACAACAGGAAAATAAGGAGTTGACAACTGAGATAACAGCAGTAAGAATATTGTGAATGAAAAAAATAGCAAACTGATACACATGGAGAGCAGAATTAGCTAAGCAGAAGAATGAATGTCAGAACTTGAGGACTGAAATATAGGACTAACCTAAACTGTCAAAAACATAGAAAAGAAGCTTAAAAAGACAGAACAAAACCTTCAGAGATGAGCGATTATTTCAAGTGGCTGAACCTAAGAGTGATTGGACTTCCTGATGCAGAGAGACAGAGACTACTCTGAACAAACATTCCATGAAATTATTCCCTCATGGAATATAAGAAAACTTCCCTCATCTCATCAGTGATGTGACCATTTAAACACAAGAGAGTCAAAGAACCCATGCAAGACAACAAATGAGGAGACTAACTCCTAGACACATAGTAATTTGCCTAAACAAAGTAGGCATAAAAGAAAAAAATTCTAAAGGCTAAAAGAGAAAATGGTCAGATGACCTACCAGGGAAAACTAATTAGAAGAGCAGCAGATATATATACAGGAAAACTTCAGGCTAGGAGAACTTGGAGCCCAAACTTATAAGTTATCAAAGATAAACAATTTCAACCAAGAATTAACTACTCAGCTAAGCGTAAGATACATTTCATCACTGATGGAGAATTGAAATCCTTCCCAGACATTAAATTCTTAAGAGTTTATGCCACCTCCAGACCAACTCTACAAGAAACACCTAAATAAGTATTAACACAGAAGAAAGAAAAAAAAAATGGCCACACCCTTCACAAGATTGCAGGAAAAAGATTGAAAACACACATACATCAACTAAAAAACCAAAAGAAAGACACACAAACAAACAAATAGCAGCAGCAACAACAAACTCTATAAGAACCTCATGATGGTGATAAACTCTCTCATTTCAATAATTAGCCTGAAGGTGAATGGACTAAATGCACCACTGAAAAGACACAGAATTGCAAAATGAATGAAATATTATGAGGCAACAATAAATTGTCTCCAAGAGACTCATCTCACCAGAAAGGATATTCACAGACTCAAAGTAAGAGTCTGGGAAACAAAATTTCAGGTGAACGGAACACAAAACAAAGCAGGAGTTGTGATCTTAAAAGACAAAATACTCTTTGAGCTATAAAAAACTTAAAGATACAGAAAGTTACTACATAATGATAAAAGATTCCATCAACAAGAAATATCCATCTTAAACGTATATGTACCAAGCATAGGAGCACCAACTTTCATAAAGCAGCTTCTAGGCAAACTTAAAAAAAATTGACTCTAGCACTATCAGAGCTGGGGACTTTAAGACCCTAGTCACAACCCTAGACAGATCATCAAGCCAAAAAATCAGCAAGGAGTTCTGGAATCTTAATGTAACTCTTGACCAAATGGACTTAATCGATACCTACAGAACACTCCACCCAAGTACCACAGAATGTAAATTCTACTTATCACCACATGGGGCATACTCTTAAGATTGACCACATCACTGGCCATAAATCAAGCATAAAAAAATTTTATAAGATTGAAATTCTGCCATGCACCTTCTCAGATCACAGTGGAATAAAAATAAATATCAACACCAACAAAGTTACCTCAAAACCCACATGACATGAACACTAAAAAGCATGATGCTAAGCAACTCCTGGGTCAACATAGAAATCAAAACAGATGAAAAGTTTCCCAGAAACAAATGAAAATGAAGAAACATCTTACCAAAACCTATGGGATGCCATGAAAGCAGTAGTAAGAGGGGAATTCATATCTCTACAAACACACATGAAGAAAATGGAAGGATCACAAGTTAACAGCCAAACAAGACACCTAAGGAAGCTGAAAAGCAAGACCACTAAAACTCTAACTTCAACAGAAGAATCCAGATCACCAAAATAAAAGCTCTTTAGATGCAGAAAAAGCATTTGATAAAATCCAGCATCACTTCTTGATAAAAACCCTTGAACATCTGGGCATAAATGGAACATATCTCAAAATAGTAAGAGCCATCTACGAGAAAGCATACTGCTTAACAGATGAAAATTAGAACCATTTCCCCTAAAAACTGGAACAAGACAAGGATGCCCACTCTTACTCCTCCTGTTCAACATAGTTTTCGAGCCAGAGCAATCAGACAAGAGAAGGTGATCAGGGGTATCCAAATAGGAAAAGAGGAAGTCCAGTTATCCCTCTTTGCAGATGACATGATTCCATACCTTGAAAACTCAAGAGAATCTGTCAAAAACCATGCTGCCCATCAAAAGAGTACTGGATTAAAAAAAAATGTGATACATATACATAATGGAATATTATGCAGCCATAAGGAAGAACAAAATCATGAACTTCGCAGCAACCTGGATGGACTTAGCGTCTATAATACTGAGTGATCTTTCACAGAAACAAAGAACTGAGTATCACATGCTCTCACTCATAAGCAGACCTTGAACAACTATCGCAATATTATAAGAGATGGATTGACAGTAGTGGGAAACTGCAGGAGGGGGGATGGGGAGATGGGACTGGCAGTAGTGGGAATCTGCCTGGGGATGGGGGCACATTTCATCAACAAGGGTAACTGCATAATGAATATTTGTATACCTAACACTGAATTGTACCCCACATCTTTAAAATAAATAATTTAAAAGTTTAAAAAAAGAAGTTTAAGAAAAATTGGCATTAATCGTTTTCAAATGTTTTATATAATCCACTAATAAAGTTATAGGGTGGTTGGGCTTTTGTGAGGGTTTTGATTACTGATTTAATTTGCTTACTTGCTATTGGCCTATTAACATTTTTCTATATTTAGTGATTCATTTTTGCTAGGTTGTATGCTTCTAGGAATTCATTCACTTTTTTCTAGCTTATTTAATTTATTGATATGTGATTGTCCAAAGCAGTCCCTTCTGATCTTTTTGTATTTTTGTTGTCTCGAGACAAAAGATGAAAGACTCAAAAAGATATTGTTTGTTTTAAGTAGGATTTTAGGAGAATACAGGACAGCTCCCACAGTGGGAAGCGATCCAAAGGGTTGCCCAAAAAGTTTTAAATGAAAGAGGAAACATTAAAACAGAGACCAATAATGAGTAAGGGGATTGTTTCAGTTGTTGATTTCTGATTTTATTCCACCAGGATCCAAGAGGGACATGGTATGATACAAATATTTTTTGAAGATTTTGAGACTTGTTTTGTGGTCAAACTTATGGTCAATTTTGATGATATTCCACGCACAGCTGAAGAGAATGAAAATTCTGCAACTGTTGGGTGGAATTCTCTGTAAATATGCATTAGATCCAGTTTAAGTTCAGCCCTTCTTTGTTGATTTTCTGCTTCAATGATCCAAGTGATGTCAGTGAGGTATTGGAGTCCCTCACTATTATGGTATTGCTATCAGTCTATATTTTTAGGCCTAAAAGTAGTTGATTTATGAATCTGGGTGCTCTGGTATTGGTTGCATATAATTTTTGGATAGCTAAATTTTCTTGCTGTATTTAGCCCTTTATCATCATTATTTAATGCCCTTCTCTATTTTGTTGGTTTAATGTCTGTTTTATTTCATCTGAAATATTGGTTACTCCTTCTCTGCTTTTGATTTTCTCTGCATGATTAATCTTTTCCCACCATTTAAATTAGAGTCTAAATGGGTTTTTAGCCAGTAGGTTGGTCTCTTGTGGACAGAAGATGTTGAGTCTTTTTTAGTTAAATCCAATTACTCACTCTGTATCTTTTAAGAGGGGGCATTTAGGTCATTTACATCCAGGGTTAATATTGATATGTGAAGTTTTGTCCTGTTATAGTGTTGTTAGCTAGTTGTGTTGGAGTTTTCATTGTATAATTATTTTATGGGCTTTGTGAGCTTTGTAATTATGTGTCCATTTCTGATGGTGGGTAGCATCCTTTTGTTTCCATGCTTAGAACTCCTTTGAGCATTTCTTGTAGGGCTTGTCTAGTGGTGACAAAGTCTCTTAGAATTTGTTTGTCTTGGTTGGCAGGTTTTTGCTAAAAATAGGTCTCTAATCTCTTCTGTCTAGCAAGGTTTCTTCCAAGAATTACACTGTTTGTCTGATTGATTATCCTTTATAGGTGACTTGACTCTATTCTTTAGCTGCCTTTAAGATATTTGTACTAGAACTGAACTTGAATCATTTAATGTCTATATGCATTGGTGATATTCATCTCATATACTATCTCAAGCGTGTTCTCTGAATTTCTTATATCTGGATGTCTACCTCTTTGGCAAAATTAGAATTATTTTTCTGCATTATTTCTTCAAGTGTTTGATAAATTGCTTACTTGTTCTTATTTTCTCTCAGGAATATCAATAAGTGATAGGTTAAATCACTTTACATAATTACATATTTATCAAAGACTTTTCCCATTAGTTTTTAAAAAATTATCTGACTGGGTTAGCTTGAAAGACTTGTCTTCAAACTCAGAAATTCTTTCTTCTGCCTTGTGTAGTCTTTTGTTAAAACTTTCAAGTATATTTTAAAATTCCTTCAGTGGAAGTTTTATATTCAGAAGTTTTGTTAGGTTTTCCTTTATGATTTTTTCTCTTTCTTCATTTTCTGGATTGTCTTCATAGTTATATTCCAAAATACTTCAGGTTAGGAGAGCTTGGAGTCCAATCTTGAAAGTAATCAAAGATAAACAATTTAAACCAAGAATAACCTACTCAGATAAGCTAAACTTCATCAATGAGGGAAAATTAAAATCTTTCCCATACATTCTATCCCTAAGACCTTAAGCTGCCTCTAGACTAGCTTTACAAGAAACACTTAAGAAAGTATTAAACACAGGAGAAAGGGAAAAAAGAACAACAATGTTCTTCTCAAGAATGCAGGAAAAAGATGGAAACCACACATGAATCAACCCAAAAATCAAAAGAAAGACTACAAACAAAAAGGAACAACAGCAACTCTATAAGAATCTAATGACAGGGGAAAAACTATCACATTTCAAAATTATCCTGAATGTGAATGGACTAAATGCACCACTGAAAAGACATAGGATGGAAAAATGGATAGAATTTCATTAATCAACAATATACTGTCTCCAAGAGACTCATCTCACCAGAAAGGACACTCACAGACTAAAGTAAGACAATGGGAGGCAAAAATTTCAGGCAAATGGAACACAAAAGAAAGCCGGAATTGCAATCTTAACATCAGAAAAAATACCCTTTAAGCTATCAAAAATTTAAAAAGATACAGAAGGTCACTACATAGTGAGAAAAGGCTCAATCCATCAACAAGAAATATCCATCGTAAACATATATGTATCCAACATAGGAGCACCGACTTTCATAAAGCATCTTCTAGGCAAATTTAAAAAAAGATATTGACTCTAACACCATCCTGCTCACAACCCTAGACAGATCATCAGGACAAAAAATCAACAAGGAGATCCGGAACCTCAATATGACTCTTGATGAAAAGGACTTAATTGATACCTACAGAACATTCTACCCAGTGACCACAGAATATACATTCTACTCATCACCCCATGGAACTTACTCTAAGATTGACCACATCCTTGGCAATAAATCAAGAATAAACAAATTTCATAAGATTGAAATTTTGTGATGCACTTTCTCAGACCACAGTGGAATAAAAATAAATATCAACACCAACAAAGTTCCACCAAACCCATGAAGTCATGGATACTAAACAGCATGATGCTAAGCAACTTCTGGGTCAACATGTAAATGAAAACAAGGATTAAAAGATGCCTAGAAACAAATGAAAATGAAGAAACAGCTTACTAAAACCTCTGGGATGCCATGAAAACAGCAGTAAGAGGAGAATTCATATCTCTACAAACACACATGAAAAAAATGGAATGATCACAAGCTAACAGCTTAACAAGACACCTAAGGAAGCTGGAAAAGCAAGGCCACCAAAACCTTAACTTCAGCAGAAGAATCCAGAACACCACAATAAAAGCCCAAATCTGGGACATAGACCAAAAAAAAAAGACAATACAAAAAATCAATGAAACAAAAAGCTGGTTATTTGAAAGGATAAACAAGCTACACTGACCAATAAAAAGAGAGAAAAAGTCCAAATAATCACAATCAGAAACACAAAAGTAGAAGTCACAACTGACCCTGAAGAAATGCAAAAGATTATCAGAGACTACTATGTATACTTGTATGGAAACAAACTTGAAAATCTAAAGGAAATGGAGGACGTTATGACATCACACAACCTCCCCAGATTGAAACAAGAAGATATTGAGACACTAAATAGACCAATAACAACCCAGGAAATTGACTATGTCATAAGAAATGTACCTACCAAAAAAAAAAAAAAAGCCTTGGATCAGATGGCTTTCCAGTAGAACGCTACAAAACATACAATTCTATTGAAAGTGAATTGAGAAAGATGGAAATCTCCCCAAATCATTTTATGAAACTAACATCACATTGATAACCAAGCCAGGTAAAGGCCCAACAAAGAAAGAGAACTACAGGCCAATATCCTTGATGAACATAGATGCTAAAATTCTCAAGGAGATCCTAGCAAACTGGATCCAACAACGCATACCAAAAATCATCCACCAAGACTAAATAAACTTCATCCCTGTGATGCAAGACTGGTTCAACATTCATAAGACCATAAATGTAATTAAATACATCAACAGATGTAAAAACAAAAACCACATTATTATATCATTAGATGTAGAAAATGCTTTTAATACAATCCAGAACCCATTCTTGATAAAAACCCTCGAACATCTGGGCATAGATGGAACATATCTCAAAATAGTAAGAGCCATCTCTGAGAAACCCACAGCCAGCATACTATTTAACAGACAGAAATTGGAACCATTTCCCCTGAAAACTGGAACAAAACAAGGATGCCCACTCTCACCCCTCCAGCTGAACATAGTTTTGGAAGTTCTAGCTAGAGCAGTCAGGGAAGAGATGGCTAGCAGGACTATCCAAATAGGCAAAGAGGAAATCAATTACCTCTCTTTGCAGATGACATGATTCTATACCTCTAAAACCCAAAGGAATCTGTCAAAAACCTCCTTGCACTAATAAAGGACTTCATCAAATAAATGTGCAAAAGACAATCATATATCTATACACCAATAATAAGCAGACAGAAACCCAAATAAAAGGCACAGTTTCATTTATCACAGCCACAAAAAAAAATGAAATAAAAGGCACAGTTTCATTTATCACAGCCACAAAAAAAAATGAAATGAAACTGTGCCCAAATAAAAGGCACAGTTTCATTTATCACAGCCACCTAACGATAGATGTGAAAGATCTTTATAATGAAAACTATAAAACATTGTTCAAAGAAATCAAAGATTACACAAACAAGTGGAAATATATTTCACGCTTATGGATTGGAGGAATCAACACTGTTAAGATGTCCATTCTACCTAAGGCATTCTACAGATTTAATGCAATATCCATCAAATTACCAGGAATATTCTTCTCAGACCTAGAAACAACAATACAGGATTTCATATGGAAACATAATCGACTATGAATAGCCAAAACAATCCTCAGCAAAAAACAAACAAACAAACAAAAAACATAACAGGAGGTTTCACAATCTCAGACTTTAGACTTTATTGTAAAGTTACAATACTCAAAACAGCCTGGTATTGGTATAAGAACAGGCATATAGACCAATGGAATAGAATTTAGATTTCCAGAAGCAAAACCTCAATTTCTCAACTAACTCATCTTTGACAACGCTTCCACCACCAGTCACTGGGGAAAGGAAAGCCTATTCAGTAAATGATGCTGGGAAAATTGACTGACCACATGCAGAAGATTTAAACAGGAACCCTACATATCCCCTTACACAAAAATTAACTCTAAGTGGATCAGAGTCCTAAATGTAAAACCTCAAACTATAAGAACCTTAGAAAATACAGGAGACATGCCTATGGAATTATGACCAAAACCCCAAGTGCCCATGCCATAAGAGATAAGTTAGACAAGTGGGACCTTATCAAATTGACAAGCTTCTAAAATGCCAAAGAAACCTTCAAGAGAGCAGGGAGGCAGCAAACAGACTGGGAAAAAATATTTGCCAACTCTGTGTCGGACAAAGGCCTAATATCTGGAATCTACAAGGAACTCAAACGTGCTGAAAAGAAAAAAAACAAACAGCCCCACTACAAAGTGGGCAAAAGATATGAATAGACAGTTCTCAAAACAAGAGATACGAGCAGTCAACAGACACATGAAAAAATGTTTAGCCTCACTAGTCATCAAGGAGATGCAAATTAAAACTACACTGAGACACCATCTAACTCCAATCAGAATGGTCATCATCAATAACTCAAAAAATAACAGATGCTGGAGAGAATGTGACATAAAGGGAACACTTCTTCACTGTGGGTGGGTGTGAAAACTAGTACAGGCTCTGTGAAAAACAGTGTGGTGATATCTAAAAGTTCTAAAAATCGACCTTCCATATGACCCCACAATTTCCGTACTGGGAATATACTGAGAAGAACTCAAATCACTCCATATGCACACATGTTTATCACAGCAGTGTTCACAATAGCAAGAATATGGAAGCAATCCTGCTGCCCATCAAAAGAGAACTGGATTTAAAAAATGTGGTACATACTCAATGGAATATTACACAGTCATAAAGAGGGAAAAAAATCATGAAATTCGCAGCAACCTGGATTGACTTAGAATCTATAATACTGAGTGATCTTTTACTGAAACAAAGAACTGAGTGTTACATGTTCTCATTCATAAGTGGACCTTGAACAAATGTCATAATACTATAAGAAAAGTATTGACAGTAGCGGAAAATTGCAGGAGCATGGGGGGGGCAGGGAGGTGGGAAGCTTGGCAGTAATGTGAAACTGCCCGAGGAAGGGGAAGCTCACCTCATAACAATGGTACCTGCACAATGAATATTTGTATATCTATCCCTGAATTGTACCCCACAATTAAAAAAAAAAGTTCAAGGCCCACTTATGAGTGAGAACATCTTGCAATAGTCAGCTCTTTTTTTCTGTGACAGTTCACTGGGATGGTGAATAGTGATCTCCAACTCCGTCCAATTTGTTCATGACTCCACCGTGTGTGTGTGTGTGTGTGTGTGTGTGTGTGTGTGTGTGTGTGTGTGTGTGTGTGTCACATTTTCTTTAATGGGCAGTAGGGTTGGTTCCATGCTTTTGCTACTGTGCAGAGTGAGGCAATAAACATGCATGTGCAGGTGTCTTTTTTGTATAATGATTTATGTTACTTTGGGTATATTTCCAGGAGCAGGATTACTATTACTGTATCATATGGAAGGTCCATTTTTAGTTCTTTTAGGAATCATCTTATTACTTTCCACAGAGGCTGAACTAGCTTGTACTCCCATTAACAGTGTAAAAGCATTCTCTTTTCTCCACACCTGTGACAGCATCTCTTTTTTACTTATCAATGATAAGCCATTTTTACAGGAGTTACACGGCATCTCATTGTAGTTTTGAATTGCATTTGTCTGATGATTAATGAGACTGAGCATTTTTTATGTGTCTGTTGACTGCCTCTATGTCTTCTTTTGAGAAGTGTCTGTTCATATCCTTGGCCCACTTTTGTTTGTTCCCCCTCACTTCATTTGAGTTCCTTGTAATTCCTGGGTATTAGGCCTTTGTCAGATGCATAATTTGCTCATAATTTTTTTCCATTCTGTGGAAGGTTTCTTTTGCTGTGCAAAGTCTTTCCAGTTGATGAGGTCTCACTTATCTATCTTAGCTTTCATGGCATTCACTTTTGGAGTCCTGATCAAGAATTTGTTGCCTACTCTGATGTGCATAACGGTGTTTCCTACATTTTATTCTAGAATTCTTATAGTTTGAGGTTTTATGTTTAGGTCTTTGGTTTGTTTTGAGTTGATTTTTGTATATGGTGATAGGTAGGGTTCCAGTTTATTCTTCTTCATGTGGTGAGACAGTTTTCTCCACACAATTTGCTAAATATAGTTTCCTTCCCCCAGTGATTGCTATTGGTGGCTTTGTCAAAGATGAGTTGGTTGAGAGCCCATATTTTTGCTTCTGGAATCTCAGTCTTGTTCCATTGATCTAAGTGCCTATTCTTGTACCAATACCAAACTGTTTTGGCTACTTTTAATAAAGTTTAAAGTCTGGAAGTATAGTATCTCCCATTTTGTTCCTTTTGCTGAGGGTTGCTTTGGCTAGTAGTACTCTTTTCTATTTTTATATGAATTCCTGTATTGTCATTTTCAGGTCTGAAAAATTGATGGTGATAAGTATTTCATTGAACCTATAGATTGCTTTAGGTTGGATGAACATACTGACAATATTGATTCTTCCAATCCATGAGCATGGGATACTTTTTCCACTTGTTTGTGTCATTCTTGATTTTTTTTGAGCAGCATTTTGTAGTTCTCATTGTAAAAGTCTTTTACTTCTCTGGTCAAGTGATTGCCAAGGTAATTTTTTTATGGCTACTGTGAATAGAATTGTGTTTTTTATTTGGTTCTTCATCTGTTTGTTGCTGGTTATAGAAATGCAATCATCTTTTGCATGTTGATTTTGTAACCTGAGACTTTACCAACGTCATTTATCATTGTGAAGATGCTTTTATCAAACTCCTTAGGGTTTTCAAGGTATAAAATCATATCGCCCACAAAGAGAAATAGCTTAACTTCCTCTTTTCTCATTCAAATACCCTTGATTTTCTTATCTTGACTGATTGTTTTGGCATCAGAATTTCCAGTATTATGTTGAACAGGAGGGGTGAGAGTGGGCGTCCTTGTCTTGTTCATGTTCTTAGGGAGAATATTTCCAGCTTCTGTCCATTGTGCAAAGTTGACTGTAGGTCTATCATAGATGGCTCTTACTGTTTTCAGGAATGTTCCTTTTATGCCTAGGTGCTCAAGGGTTTTTCTCAAGAGGGATACTGGATTTTGTCAAATGTTTTTTCTGTGCCTAATGATATAATCATGTGGTTCTTGGTTGTTAATGTGCTGAATTACATTTATGGTCTTGTGAATGTTGAACCAGCCCTGTATTCCAAGAATGAAGCCCACCTGGTCATGATGGGTTATTTATATATGTGTGTGTTTTCATTTTTGTGACTGCTCTGTATGCTTTGTTAATTCAGTGCTTGTCTGTACTTTTGTGAGTGGTATGACCATTCTTTTTTCTTTTTGTGTGTGTGTTCAGTGTCATCTTATGCATCTCCTGAAGGACTAGTTGGGTGGTAATGTATTCTCTTAGGGATTGGATGTCTGAGAAGGATTTTAATTCTTCATTGCTGATGAAGTTTAGCTTGGCAGGGTAGGAAATTCTTGGCTGGAATTGCTTGTCTTTAAGAATGTTGACTGAGCACGGTGGCTCATGCCTATAATCCCATCACTTTGGGAGGCCCAGATGAGAGGACTGTCTGAGCTCACAGGTTTGAGACCAGCCTGGACAACTTGATGAGTTGTCTGTACAGTAAACTTGTCTCTACAGACAACTTGATGAGTTGTCTCTACAGTAAATAAAAAAATTAGCTGGGCATGGTGACGCATGCCTGTGGTTCCAGCCACTTGGAAGGCTGAGGCAGAAGGATTGCCTGAGCCTGGTAAGTTGAGGCTGCGGTGGCCGTGAGTGTGCCACTGCACTCTAGCCTGAACAACAGAGTAGGACTCCAACTCAAAAAAATGTCAAAGATTGGACTCCAGTCCCTTCTGTCTTTTAGTGTTTCTGAAGACATATCTGGAAAAATTCGGATTGGTCTTTCTTAGTATGAAGTCTGACCTTTCTCTCTTGCTACCTTTAGGAGTTTTTCTTTCATGCTTACTATGTGGAGGTAGATTACTATGTGTCTTGACAAGGTCTTTTTATATGATACTTTGTAGGGGTTCTTTGGCTCTCTTGTGCCTGAATTATCACCTCTTTAGTGAGATGTGAGAAGTTTTCTTTGATGAATTCATGGAATACTGTACCATGGTGTTCTCAGTTTCCCTTTCTGCTTAAGGGATTCCAACTGGTGTAGATTTGGCTTCTTGACATAGTCACAAATCTCTTAAGGCTTAACACCTTCTTTTGGAGCTGTTTTTTTTTTTCCCACAGAGTGTGTTAATTCCATCTTTTGGTCTTTAAGCTCTGAGATTCTTTCCTCTGCCTGATTGATCCTATTTCCTATGCTTTTTACTATGTTTTTAATTTCCAGGATAAAGTTCTTCATTTCCCTTATTTCAGAATGGATTTTTCTATAATTGGCCAACTCTTTTATTTCCTGTATGACTTCAGTGAGTTTCACTTCTAGTTTCTCTTGGTTTTCTGTTCATTTTAGCCACCCAATCTCTGATTTCTGTGACGATCATCTGAGGCAGGTAATTTGGAGGAGCTTTCCATTGTTATTGTTCCAATAGCTGCCTTTTTGGACACTGTCTCCTTAGTACTCTGAGGATTGTCTATATTTTTTTCATTGATTTTTTTTCTCATTTGTGACAGCCCTTTCTTGCCCTTCTGGAATTCCTCTTGGTTTTGTTGTTCTCAAGCTAGTCACTCACCCTCTGTTCTAGAGCCCTTTCTGTAGTTCAATAAAGGTCACTGAGTGAAAGAAGGAGGGGCATTCACTTCTGCTCCTTGCTCCACCATGTGGGAGATTTTTCAACTGTACCAGCCTCTGCTGCTAGAACTCTGTGGAGAGTAGGTAGAGAGATGGGTCCCCGTATCTGTTGTCTGTGGCTCGTAGCCCAGAACCTTTCCACTGAGAAGGACTTCTGGTGTCTTTTTTATAGCTTCTTCCCTGTTCAAGTCCACATTCTGCTCTTGAAAAAGATCAATTGCCATGCCACAGGGGTATGGGGGAGTGGATTCATCCTATAGGCACATAGGGCTAGAAGGTGATTCTTCCAGATCTGTCTGGGGAGATGGATAAATCTGTTGCAGGTACACAAAAGCTAAATAAATAATATTAATTATTCACATTAGGTATACTTCAAGTAATGAAATAAAACAAATTGTGGTAGAATAGAGTAAAATTTATTATATGGTTGTAGAATTCATACAACCTAAACTCCTTAGAGCATTCAACACCTATACAGTTTTGTGGATTTCACAATACAGATGTCAGTGAGAAGGAATCACTGCATGAGTGAAAAATGACTTTCTCATAAAAAATTGTTCACATAGAAGTCAGGTTCATTATAGAGCACCTAACAGAAATGCAAAGATGCAATTTCTAAACTCAGGGAAGTTGCACTAAATGAAAAACAAAACAATATTGCTAAGAAGTTTGACATACGTTACACAAAAGCTTTAAAAACAATTTTAGATATTTCAAATTTAAATCCTGCTCCACCATAGGATGGAGTGAACAGCTTATTTTTTTTTTTAAGATGGAATTTATTGTCAGGATATTAGCTGAAACATTCATGCTGCTTTCAGAAATCTAAACCCTATACATTCAAAGAAGAAAAACAAAAATTATTTAATTTCAGTTTGAAACAACAAGCAATGCCAATTCTACTAAAAATTGGCAAGAGCTTGCAATGATTAGTAGGTTTTTTTCTTTTTTTAAGTATTAGCAATAGAGCAAATGCATGAGTAAATATCTTGAGTATTTCATAAGCTTTAATGTTGAAGACACATTGTAAATCTATGACTTTTTATTACCATGAATACTCTTTATCTGTTGGTGTTCACTCTTGACAGATCTTAGTTTCAACAATAAATTCATTGGGGAAGTGTCTAATCTTCCAACATTTATCAATGGCACGTTTATTGAAACCTGTGAAAAAAATTCAAAAAGAAAATGGGTTTTGAATTTTTTGTGTAAATGAAAAGATATCTAGACCTGCTCTTCACTTTCCCATCTACTCCACCTCCACCCTCCACTGTATAACAGAGTGATTACAGGAATAAGTTAACTACCCAGCAAGAGGTCTCTGCGACGAAGGCGGAATGACCTTCTGTTGTTGCAAAGTTGGTAAATAAAGATGCCAAGGTTACTAACATCACGGATTTCTTCCACAGCAACCAGGTCTTCACGAACTACATAAGTGCGAGGCAGGTATTTGCCACTCTAAAAATGAAAAAAAAAAGGATAGAAATGAGAAATTCTTAAAGATACTATTTTAATCCTTACCTATAACAGATCACACTTTAAAAACTAGTCTTTATTTTTTAGAGAAGATTTAGGTTCATAGTATTTTTAAATTTGAGAATGATTTCAATAAAATGAAATATTTTGGAAACACTCATTACTTTTTTTAAACAAGAAAGCAAAATTTTTAGTGCTTTTAGGAATCACCACACTGCTTTCCATAGAGATTGAACAAGTTTGCACTCCCTAAAAACTGACTTTTCATATGATCCAGCAATCTTTCTCCTGGGATTATACCCAGAGGAACACAAATCATTCTACAAAAGACACCAGTACCTGAATATTTATAGTTGCACTATTCATAATATCAAAAACACGGAACCAACCATACTGCCCATCAAAAGTGGACTAGATAAAGTAAATGTGTTATATATACACGATGGAGTATTATGCAGTCATAAAGAAAAACAAAATCATGGACTTTGCAGCAAATTGGATGAAGTTGAAGACCATCACACTTAGTGATCTATCACAGAAACAAAGAACTGAATACCACATGTTCTCACTCATAAATGTGACCTGAATATTAATCACATTAGCACAAAAGAGAGATCGACAATCACTGGGCATTTCCAGGGGAGGGAAGAAGGCGGAGACATGTAATAACACAAAGGGTAACTTGTCCCAAACCAGAAGTAAGGGCCAGTTGGAGACCCAAACTTCATCTGCATGCAGGATATTTGTGTAGTTAATCCTTACTTGTATCCCACATATCTATAATAAAATAAATTTAAAAATATATAAATAAATAAAATTTTTAAAATGAAAAAGAAACAAAATTATTAGGAAATGTTTGTTTTTTAAATTGACCTCTGGAACACTTACTGCCAGTTTGCCAAAGAGCTCCACCAGATTCTTTGGAGGCATAACAATGGAAGTATTGAGGGGCATCAGATAGCAGTTTCCCAGCAGCAAGTCCAGATAAGCAGTCATTCCCTGTTGGGGAAAAGAAAAATTTTAGATAAGGCACAGAAGGTATCAATGCTGCTGGAAAATCAATGGTAGATTTTCCAGCTACCATTAAAACAAGCAGCTACATCTTTCAAGATCAACTATGTCTATTCAATAGCAAAAAACTGAAAAAGGTTTAATTAAAAAAGATGTACATTTATGAATGGATTAATACTTGCCAAAGTACTACTAAAAATTCTGAAATATCTATTAGAAACCCACCTTTTCAAAGTCATGAATAATTGCTGCAGGGTCGCTATCAGAAAAGCTGGGTACAGGCACATCAATGATTGCGATGTTGTCATCCTCACGAATGTCAGCCTCCTCAGTCACAGGCAGAAAGTAAGGCTCTCCTCCACGAAGGGAGTTTGTAGGATCCTCAGAATCAAAGAAGCACATCTCTCCACGATAGATAGTGCTCTAAAAGACAAAAAAAGAAAAATAAAACCTTCTAATACTTCATGACACTTGAATTGTTTCTCACATTCATATCAATTCATTATACTCTATGCTAAGCTGAGTCTTGCTGATTAGTTGTCACCATGAAGACAAAAACAATTGTATGAATTTTAAGGTCATTTGAAAACTTTATCTAATTCTTTCATTTTTCTAGTGACCACTACAGAAGTAGTTAAGTTGCAATGAAATCTATAGCAATTGGAAATCCAAAGTATAAGAATTATAATTATTATTACCTTCGGCATGAAGTACTTGTAAATGCAGGCTCCACCAACAATTAGTCCTGCCAAGATGAATGAAAGGCCTAAGAGAGTAAGCATGCATCTCCCAGAGGAGCCCTCCTTTTCCTGGGTGGCAACTCGGAGCTCCTATTTATTGAAAAGCAAAACCAAAAACAAAACCAGATTGGGCTTTTAGGTACATACTTGCTTTTGTATACAATTTACCTCTTTTGAAACCCAAGACACTTTAAAAGGATGTTAAATTATCCTAGGCTAAAATCATTCCAAGATAATTTCTGATACTGATAGATGTAAAAATATTTCCAATTATATCAACTATTCTTCTGGTATTTCCAAACACAAATATAAATATGAAATTAATTCAAAGTACATACTTCTAGAATCAAATTACATTATAATTCATTTATTCGATGCTATTTTTATTGTGCTAAGAACACGTAATAAGAGATCTGCTCAATACATTTTTAAATGCACAACACACTATTTTTAACTATAAACCCAATGTAGTATGGTTGATCTCTAGAAGTTATACACTTTAAATAAAAGTAGTTATATTTTGAACTAGTAGAGTGATATAATCACTAAATTTCTGAAAGCTATGCTCCCTTACTATTATGTGTAAATCAATTTATTTGTCAACTTGAAAGAGAATTAGCATCCTTTCATTTATTTATTAACTGATTTTCAAAAAGTTGTTTTCAGAAAATTAGGTTTTTAAAAAAGGAGTTGTACAAGTCATGTACATGCCACATTCTCTTACTTTAGAAATTAAAATATTGAAGGCAGAGATATATTTTCTTTTCTTATTTATTGTAGAGTTGAGGTCTCGCCAAGTTGCCCAGGCAGATCTCCACCTCGGAGTGATCTTCACTCACCTCGGTCTCCCAAAGCGTGGGATTACAGGCTGAGCCACCGATCCCAGCCCAGAGTTACATTTTCTAGTACTCCTAATCTTATCAAGAGATACAAAGCTTCCTTTAAAAAAATTTTTTTTTGAGTTGGAGTCTCCCTCTGTCGCTCAGACTGGAGTGTAGTGGCCGCTTCTGGCCACCGCAGCCTCGACCTGCTGGGCTCCGGCGATCCTTCCACCTCAGCCTTCCAAGTAGCTGGAATTACAGGCATGCGCTACCATGCCTGGCTAATTTCTTGATTTATTGTAGAGATGAGGTCTCAACAAGTTGCCCAGGCGGGTCTCGAACCCGCGGGCTCAGGCAATCCACTCACCTCAGCCTCCCAAAGGCGTGGGATTACAGGCTGAGCCAACGAGCCCGGCTTAAAAATTTTTATTTTAAAGATTTGGGGTACACTTCAGGATTAGGTATACAAGTGGTCATCGTACAGGTAAAGTTTGGGCCTCCCTTTTTTCTCCACTTCTCCTCGTTTGGGATCAGGTACGTTTATTGATGCTATGTGCTGTCCCCCTCTCCTGGCAGTTTCCAGCTATGGGCAATCCCTTTCCTAATGACACTCAACATTCTACAGTTTTGTATTGCATTAATGAAATAATGTTTTCTAAATGCTGGGTGAAATATTAGATGTTAAAGAATAGCATTTGCAATAGCTGGACACAAACGATGTCTGTGTTGCAATGACTAAAATTCTGTTAAATCAATAATGTGCTTAGGATTTGACACAAGAAAAAGCTAAAGTAAACAAGTAACTGATTAACTGCACCTTTCCCAAAACAGTGGACTCCATTTCTTCTAATCCCACTCTTGAATATCACAATATGCTCTAAGCAGCATTATTACTCAAGAGTAGAATAAATAAAGTCACCAAATCTAGGCCTTGGTAATTAAAGAGTAAATAATTCAGACTGTTATGTAAATAGAATTGTTTTAGCCTTTCAGGTCATTAGCTCTTTTTAGGGCAAGTACTGGAATGTCTGAGAACTAACTAAACATAAATTGATTGCTGAAAATAAATTTACGGATTTGAAGTTAATGTAGAAGAAGGAAAGACAGACAATCATTTGATAAATGATTTTTCAAAGAAACGGTTTTCTATGAAGGTCAAAGAAATTTGAGATTCACATTTTCTTGGCTAAAAGTATTTACGTTCAAACCCTCCATTAATGTTCTACAAACCTGAAAGGCTTTTCTGTATCCCAATGGTTTTCAGAAAAATTTAGTTATTTTTATTGAAAATCTAAACTAATGTTAGGACTACAAAGAGAGAATTATAAAGTTTGATTGGGAATAACTGGAGACTTAGAAATTCTATTTTAGTTGATTAAATTGAGATCCGGAGAAAGTGCCTTGTTCATAAGTCACATAATAGCTGAATTTGAAATTCTAAGAGGAATGAATTTCTTTTTTTTTGTTGCTAATGAGATATGAGAAGAAATGAGCAATTTACATGGACTGTACTTTCATTTTTCCTTTCGATGATTCAGTAAGTTAATTATTTAAAAAGGTCTAAGTAGGTCCCATCCCACTCTGGAAGATTTTCTGTCTTCTCAATAAATCCCACTTTCAAAAAAAAAAAAAAAGAATCTCAATTTCATAAGATATCCCTACATACTAGAAATAATAATTTTTTGTTTTCCTTCACATTTGTTGAACTTCTATTTGAACTGTATTCTAAAATAATGGTACATTAATTTTGACATAATATTTTGCTATACTCAATTTCTGATGAGCTGGTTGATCAATATATCATAATATATTGATCAGGTATGATTGTCAGTGTCCTGTAGTTGTCAGGTCAGAATTCTGTCAGGTTTTCTTCAAAATCTAACAACAAGGTATAATCAAGTGCAAATGCTCATTTTTGTTTGTTCCTAATCACACTACAGGCCTGGCAGAAGTATTGTTTGCATAGTTACTGAACATACAAGACATAAAGATTTGGTGATGAGGGGGAAAAAAGGATTACTATGTGATTATATTTAACTACTGGCATCTAATTAGACCTCCCAAACAAACTGCTCGTTTTACTCACAAAGTAGGAAGCTAATTACCTATTTTATTTAAATCTCAACAATGCAAGGGGGTTTTACTTTTGAGTTCTAAAATGTATAATACACAAAAGCCAGTTTGCAGACAAATATCAATTGAAACTTTCCTTAATAAAAATTTTGCATAAGCACATTAGCATTTCAAATTGTATGCATAATCAAGTTTTTTACTACATGGATTCTCATTTAACTCAAAGGACTTTTTAAACATCCACTCTTGAACACAAAAGTTAAAACTTTATATAAATTACAAGATAAGTTAGAACAAATCTTCAACCTTTAACACTTTGCACATTTCATAGAACAAGAAGAAAATACTATTGCTTTTTAAAATTGAGATTTTACTGAGGAAAATGAGTAGCGTACAAACACTGAAAACTTGGTAAGTGCTTAAAGGAAATAGAAATTGGACTAAATAAATAATGGTTCGTATATTGGGGGTAGGTTTCCCAAGTTCCTGGCAAAGCTCATAGTTTAAATTATAACGTTGGGTCTGCTTCAGTTCTCTATAAGAGGGAGGGGGAGTATATTGCTTAAAAAGAAAAAGAAAAAGAAACAAGTATGCCCGATTTTATTTTTACGGAAGAAGAGTGTTTTCTTTAGGAAATGCCATTCCAAAAACATACAAGACTCTTGCAGTAAGAGGGCACAGTGAATACTGGAAACTGGAGTTAAGACCAACCTCAATTTTGACAGCTCCTTTGCCTAATGCTTAATGACACCTACGACCAGTGAGAAATTGGAAATACTCATATGCACAGGCAGATACTTGTTCCAACCCATACAGCTTGCCCCTCACCCCATCTTCATAAACACTCAGTGATCCTAGAAAGACTTAGATTCATAGAACTTCATTCACTTCAAGAAGGAAAAAAAGAAGAGTTCAATCTCCTGCCCTTGCTCAACCCTTGTGTCTGCTCCACCCCTGCGGAGGCTTTAAGCGTTCGTAGAACTGGGGACTGGACAGCATGCCCTGGTTGATCCCCAGCTTCTTTCACAATCCCCAGGAAAAGAGAACGTCGGATACCAAAGAATCTTTTCAAACTCCCTCCAACTTCTGCCAGGATAGTTGGCATGGGCCAGAACCGACGGACTACGGCGCACGCGACACGCGGGGATGCAGAAGGGCATGTGGCATGGCAGGCAGGTGGCGTGAGGAGACAGAACCAGGGCGACTGGGTAAACCCGACGGACAGCATAGAGGTGTCCGCCCGGGTAGCCTTTATTTTTTCCTTTGCCACAGGACCTCTTTCCTTCTCTCCCCCTAGTCCACCCTCCTTCCCGCCCCTAGCATGCAGTCAGGGGAGGAGTAGGGACAGCTACCTTGCCGGTCAGGATTTGAGCTCGGACTGTGTGGCTCACAAGGGCCTCTACGTCTTGCCGCGCCTCCTCCTTCTGCACGGCGGTAGGGGTATTGAAGGCAATTTTCACCATGGTGAATCTTCGGGCTGCGCGGTAAGGCGCGGCTCGAATCAACGTCCTGGGCTGCAGGTTGGAAGAGGAGGGGGAGATCGCGCTACGCCAGACAGTACCTACTTTCTCCCCAGTCTGCGTAAAGCTGCTGCAAGCCCGTCTGGGGATACTTATGACGCAGCCCGAAACTGGGTGGGAGACTGTGGGCGGGCCTAGGGAGGTGCCAAGGGAGGAGCAGGAGGGGGTTGAAGAAAAGCATAAAGTGGGGGAATTGCCAATGGGGGAAAAGCAGGGGAAATGGACGTGCCTCACCTGCCCCCCCCGCCCCCCGGCGTTTTCCCACCCACTCTCTGAGTCTTCAGATAAGAGCAACACAGGAAGAAAGCCTGCTGTGTCATGCATGTCATTCTGCCTCTGTCCAGGCCACAGTAGCTTCTGACTCTGACTCTGTTTTCCCAAACTTGGGCCTGGGCCCCCCACAGGACCCAGGACTGTAACTTTGCACCAACTTAAACTTCCTTAGCTCTGCACCCAAGCCCCCAAAACACAGTTCCACCGCAGTTCTGCACTTTTATAACAACATCTTCGGTTTAAAGAACGCCCAGAAGCCTGTTTATAGTGACTTGGCTCATTTTCTCAATAAATCGTTTTTTCTTTCTTGCGTTTGTTCTGTCATTTTAATTTCCCAACGTAAGGCAATGTTAGATCAAAAAGATGAGGCTCCTGCCTCCTGGACTCCCCATTTTGCAGACTGGACATGATAAGACACAGAGAAGGGTGGAAAGGTTATAATAAATCTCTGAAACAATCTAGATCGTTTTACTCTCCCATATCAGAGAAATCAGAGTAAAGTCTTAGCCCAGAGCCTGTTTCTCTTCAGCTAACAGCTGTGAAACCTGCAAGGGGGAGGAAAAAAAAGTTGTGTGTGCATCTGTGTGTTTAAGGAGGTGGAGTTGGGAGTAGTGGAGGATACAAAATTTAGCCAGATGTAAATACAGATCTAGTGGGAGGAAAAAAAAAAATTACCCAAACAATAGCCTCAAAGGGGCTAAGTTAGAAATGATTATTGGAACATTTACGTGTGCAGCCAGTATAATCAAGCTATTTCTTCTCTGTTGGCTCTTTCAGTTTAGTGATAGTGATAGAGAACCTTCCCAAGCAAAATTCAGGCTTTGGAGTTTGGTGACTAGGGTAATAATGGTACAGAGTTTATTGATAGTTCTCCTGCAGAAGACAGGAGTAAACAGTCTGTTGTGGGAAGACAATAACACTTACAAATACAATAACCAGAGCAAACAAAACAAAGCAAAACAACTTTTTTTGAAACATATTTTTTATTATAAAATTGTGGGGTACAGTTAAGGGTTAGGTATACAAATGTGCAAAACAGCTTTTTATAGAGAATTTGCCATCTCTCCATCTACTTAACTAATGGGACTTGAATATGTTAGCCACTATCCCTCCCATCCAAGAAATCACAGCTTGGAGTTTTTCCCACTGAGGTTTCCTTGACTCTGAAGCCCATCGTCTGTCTCCACTGTAGGAGCTTTGTGAGGACAGCTTTCATATTCTCGCATAGGCCACAGATGGGAAGGTGGACTGAAGGGAACAGTGGGGAGCCTGTGCCTTACATAGGGCTAGAAACTTATAAAGCAGGATGTTTGAGTTTGTTTAGAAATATTAGCATTTTATGTTTGTACACTTATTCTCGCTCAAGTCTGTCCATTATAATTTAATATTTATCAGGCAACTTTTAGTGCACGCTGAGAAAATCTCAACTTCCTAGGTTTCTCTTTACAGTTACCTTATATTTGCCATCACCTTTGTGACAACTCCACTGGGATCTGTCTAGTGGGACCTGTGATCCACATCACGCAGATGGCTGAGCAAATGGTTTCTCCTCTACATTGACCTACCATGTGCAAGGTAATAGGTGGGATAGTAATATATTATCTTAGTGTCTTCCCTGAAATGTGGTCAGACAAGAGGAGCAGAAACTGTCCATTTTTTAGACAACTACATCAAACTCTGATAAACAATCAAAGAAGTCTATGGTCAAGTGCTGGTATGTAACATTGAGCAAGTTACCTCATATCCTCAGGTCTCAATTTACTTTTTGGTGTCCTGTTCTTGTGAGGATCATGTGGAATAATGCAAGAGAAAACACCTGTCAATTATTATGAAAAGGCTAAGAAAGTGAAATGCTTGCTTAAACTGGGACTCTTATTTTGTTCTGAGCGTACTCATGTTTCAAGCTTATAGGAATTATCTATTTTTTAAATTACCCTTCAACTATTCTTTAGTGTTTAGAGTTGCTTAAGATCCCACAGTATCTGAATATAGATCTACGTGGAAAAAAGTCAGACTTCTAAGAATAGCCACTTAAATTGACATCTGACATCTTATGAATTTTGAAGAATTTGGCCATCTCTTATTTGTCAATACCACATCCCCTTTTAGCAATACTTCTCTAAAAGTCTTTGTTACTCTCGGGCATATGTGATGCAGGTATAATCTCACGTTTGCAGATACTCAGATACTGCTGTTTCTCTCTCTCTCTCTCTCTTTCTCTCTCTCTCTCCATATGTATATATAATACATACACACACGTACACACACATGTACACACACACACACACACACACTCTATCTGTGTATATATACTTGTGTTAGCATCATGGAATAGCAACAACACTCATTGTTAGTATTCACTTCAGGAAGGGCAAATAGATCCTGTGAGTTTTCTGAATTTCAAAATATAAGCTGCTGCTTGTTCATTGGGTTGAAACTAGTAGTGAACATATTTCCATCTACTTAATAAATGGTTCTCATTGGGTAAGCTCTTTCTTATATTCTCTTCTTCCCAGCAACAACTTTTTATTTCTTAGAGTCAATTTCTTTCACTGTCTTCTTGGAAACTGGGAATCTGGCTGCCATGCAATTCTAGCTCACATTGTTAATCATGTCTGAATGCACCCCATACAAGTATATAAATAATTTCCCTGTTATCATGTGCCAGATGATGACTAAATTATCACAACTTAAGTAGAATGGAACATAGCATGCAATTGGATGCTAAGCAGCGATGTCAACTCTCTTTGAAATACTATGTGTCTTGTGCTGTGATGAGCAAGGGAACGTAGTGTTAAGCAATGCAGATACAACTTGGTCCTTATAGAAGACACAATTACTACACCAATGACAACGACATACTTTTCATGAATTCTGCAGTTTTTGTAGTGGGAACAATGGTCGTATGCTTTGGGGTAGGATGCAGCAATTCTACAAACCAGCAAAGTAGTTCCACCCACAACTAAAACTACTAGAAATGTTTAAATTCCTAGCTCATCTGCAATGGCTTCATATTTAGTACTCTATTTAGGAAGATTAATAGGACAGCAAATGAATTAAAAAACCCGTTAGGGGGCACTCTTCTCTATTTCAGGTGGCTCATGGTGGACTAAATTGATGATTGATATACTAAAAATAGACGGAGAATTTCCAAGGGGGTTTAGGAGCCATACTTTACAAGGCTTGGTGCTGGAATAAATCATATGAAGAAGAACCAATAGAAAATATAATTTTGTTTCGAATACCTGGGAATCCCAGATTGGTAAAATGATAGTTGTTGACAACAATATTAAATATTTGTTAAACACACCAAATGCCAGTTTTCTGTGCTTAGCTCTTTAAATTAATTTTGTCGTTTAATTTTTATCACAACCCTGTGAGGCATGAAGTATTATTTTATATTCCATTTCATTGGAAGAAAATTGAATTTCCAAGAGGTTAGATAACTTACCCAAGGTAAAATTCTAACCCAGATTGTTTAATTTTTGTGTTTAAACTCTTAACCATTGTATTATCTCGCTGTCACTAAGATAAATGAGAAAATCAAGAAGGGAACTTGTTTGAAGGTGGGGAAAATAATCAGCGTATTCTCTAGGGCAATGAGGCATGAATCTCTGCCCATATTGCAAACAGTGATTCCTGCTTAGGATTTTGTTTAGGACTAACTACATTTGAAAGTCTTTTAAAATTTTTTTTTAGCTTACCCATGACTATCAGCTACTGATCCTAAAACACATTTCTTCTGAGTTTTGTAGTTACTTTTGTCTGCAAAGAAGCAGCTAGACAGAGAGCTAGCCAGTCATCTGTTTCTGGGTATAATCACAGGAGTTTGGTTTAGAGCTTTAAATAGCCAGGTTACCTTTCAGATCCACTAGTTCTCTGCTCACATAGCTCATCCCAGGGCACAGAGTTGGGATCCCCTCTAAAGGCAGATAATAGAAGACACTTGCTTTCTAGAATATATTCTTGCTTCTCCACTCTTTTTTTTTTTGGAGTCTCACCATGTCACCCAGACTGGAGTGCAGAGGTTGCTAATGATCACTACATCCTACACCTGCTGGGCTAGGGAATCCTTTTGCCTCAGCATCCCAAGTAGTTGGAACCACAGACGTGCACAACCATACCCAGGTAACTCTCTTTATTTGTTGTAGAGATGTGGTCTTACCAAGTTGCCCAGGCTGGTCTCGAACCCCTAGGTCAGGCAATCCCCTCACTTCAACCTCTCAAAGTCCTGGTATCACAAGCATGAGCCACCATACCTGACCTTGTTTCTCCACTCCATTTAAAGCTTTTACTTGTTCATCCTTTAAAAGAACCAGCTTTTTGTTTCGTTGATTTTAAAAATATGTTTGTCTTCTATGTCTCGTATTTGGCCTTTTACTTTGGTGATCTGAATTTGTCTTTAAAATTAGAGTTTTGGTGGCCTTACTTTTCCAGCTCTCTTAGGTGATTTGTTAGACTGTTAACTTGTGTGCATAGAGTTATAAATTATCTTCTCAGTACTGATTTCAAGGCATCCCAGAGGTTTTGGTAAGATGTGCCTTTGTTTTCGTTTGTTTCCAATGATCTTTTAATTTTTGTTTTGATTTCTGTGTAGACCCAGGAGTTGTTCAGCATCATGCTGTTTAGTGTCCATGCCTTTGTGTGACTTAGGGGGAACTTGTTGTTGGCGATATTTATTTTTATTCCATTGTGACCCAAAAAGATGCATGGTATTATTTTGATCTTATGGAATTTGTTTATACTTGATTTATGGTGCAAGGTGTGGTCAATCTTGGAGCATGTTCCATGCAGTGATGAATAGAATGTATATTCCATGGTTGTTGAGTGGAGTGTTCTGTAGGTCTCTATTAAGACCATTTGGTCAAGCATCAAGTTGAGGTTCTGGATCTCCTTATTGATTTTTTTCTCTATGATCTATCTAGCTAGATTGATCAAGAAAAAGAGAGAAAAAGCCAAAATAAACACAATTAGAAATGCAAAAGTTCAAGTCACAATTGACACTGAATAAATAAAAAAGATGATCAGAGATTACTATGCACGCCTGTGTGGAAACAAACTTGCTAACCTAAATGAAATGGAGGACTTTCTGACATCAGACAGCCTCCCAAAGTTGAGGCAAAAAGAAATTGAGACATTAAATAGATTGATAACAACCCAGGAACTCTGTCATAAGAAAACTACAAAAAAAAAAAAAGAAAGAAAGAAAGAAAGAAAGAAAGAAAGAAAGAAAGAAAGAAAGAAAGAAAGAAAGCCAGCCAGCCCTGGACCAGATGGCTTCCAGAAGAATTCTACAAAACATACAAGCAGGAGCTGATACCAATTCTATTGAAAGTATTCCAGGCAATTGAGAAAGACAGAACTCTCTCCAAATCATTTTATGAAGCTAACATCACATATTACCCAAGCCTGTAAAGGCTCAACAAAGAAAGAGAACTGCAGGCCAATATCCCTGATGAACATAGATGCGGAAGTTCCTAACAAGATTCTAGCAAGTCGGATATAACAACAAATCTCAAAAATTATTCACTACAACCAAGGATTTCATCCCTGGGATGCAGGGCTGGTTCAACATCCACAAGAAAGTAAATGTAATTAAATACATCAACAGATATAAAAACAAGGACCACATGATTATATCATTAGATGGAGAAAAAGCTTTTGACAAAATCCAGCATGACTTCTTGATAAATATCTTGAACACCTAGGCATAGAGGGAACATAACTCAAAATAGTAAGAGCCATCTACAATAAACCCACAGTCAACATACCGCTAAACAGACAGAAATTGAAGCATTTCACCTGAAAACCAGAACAAGACAAGGCTGCCCACTCTCACCCTTCCTGTTTAATGAAGTGTTGGAAGTCCTAGCTAGAGCAATCAGACAAGAGAATGAAATTAGGGGTATCCAAATAAGAAAAGAGAAAGTTACTGTATCCCTCTTTGCTGACAATATGATCCTATACCTGGAATACCCAAGATAATCTGTCAAAAATCTCCCTGCATTGAAAAAGAACATTGACAAAGTCTCAGGGTACAAAATCAATGTGCAAAAACAGTCACATTTTTATACATCAACAACAAACACCCAGAGAACCAAATAAAAAGCACAATCCCGTTGACAATAGCCACATACAAAATATGAAACACCTCAGCATCTTTCTAACCAGGTAAGTTAAATATCTTTACATCAAAAACTACAAAACACTGCTCAAAGAAATCAAAGCAGACACAAAGAAATTGAATAGTATTCCATGCTCATGGATTGGAAAAATCAAAATTGTTAAGGTGTCCGTCCTACCCAAGGCAATCTACAGATTCAACAACACATACCCCCTAAAACATATTAAAAAGTAGGCAAAAGATATAAATAGACATTTCTCAAAAGAAGACAAATAAGCAGCCAACAGACAAATGAAAAAATTCTCAGCCTAAGCAATCATCAAAGACATGCAAATCAAAATCACACTGAGATACCACCTAACTCCAATCAGGATGGCCATCATTAATAATTCAAAAAACAACAGATTCTGGAGAGTATGCGGAGAGAAGGAACGCATCTGTACTGTTGGTGGGAGTGTAAATTAGTACAACCTCTATGGAAAATAGTGTGGAGACTTCTAAAAGATCTAAAAATCGACCTTCCATACGACCCAGAAATCTCCCTTCTGGAAATACACCCTGTGGAACTCAAACCATTCTACAAAAAAACCAAAAAGCAAAAAACAAAACTTGCACACAAATATTTATTGCAACACTATTCATGATAGCAAAAATATGGAACCAATCATGCCTCCCATCAAAAATGAGCTGAATAAAAAAGTGGTACATATACACAATGGAATATTATGCAGCCATAAAAAAGGACAAAATTATGAACTTCACAGCAACTTACATAGATCTTTCAGTGATTTATTACAGAAAAAAAACAACTGAGTATCACATATTCTCACTCATAAGTGGACACTGAACCTTTATCATATTATCATAAGAAAGGGATTTGCAGTAGCGGGACACTGCCAGAGAAAGTTGGAGGGGGAGCTTGGGGGGCATATAACATCATTAAGTGTATCTAATCCCAAGCCAGATGAAATGCGAACCACTGGGAGGTCCAAACTTCACCTATTTGATGACTACTTATGTGCTTAATCCTGACTGTTACCTCACATCTTTAAAATATAAAAAATAAATAAGTAAAAAAATAAATTTATTAAAATATAAAGCTTTTATTGTAGACTTGTGAGCTATGATGACAGAATGATGCAACATTTTCTTTAATATGGGAATGGATTCTATCATCCCTTCACAATGATGGTCATATCTTCGAGGTTAAGAAGTTGTATACCATGATAATGTAATTATACAAATTTATAAGTAATTTATAAAAATTACTTTTATTTTTTGTCATTTTGGTACAACTAAAAAAATTAGTGAAAATGTTTATACTTGCAATGTGCTTTTTCTAAAACGTGTAAAAATTATTCTCCTTTCTGAGTATCTTCTTTTTTACAGATAAAGCTTTAAATCAGTGTCTGAAATGTCAGAACTAATGAAACTTTACAGAAGTTCTAGTTCTAAGTAATATAAGTGAGAAACTGAAGTCTTGTGCTCAGTTGGTTCAGTTGCTTCATAATATAACACTAAGTGATAGTAAAGAGTCTTTGTGATTTCAGAGTTAGGTTTCCATTATTCAATGAAAGCACAAGCACTTACATTTTAATATATGGTATAAGTATTTTTTTTACCCTCATGTTAATTTTGTTGGTGGCTCAACATAATTCTGTTCTGTGTTTAGTCTTAAAGAACACAAAATCGCAAGTTGTTTTATGTCACATAATTCACCTTGATTGTTCTTAAAATGCAGTTTTGATTTTGGTGTTCATTTTACTATTTTTTCTCTGAAATTAACTACAAAAAAAAAATACCTGCACACACATGCTTATTGTTGCACTATTCACAATAACAAAAACAGGTAATCAACCGTACTACCCATTGAAAGTGGAACTGAATAAAGAAAATGTGGTACATACACATGATGGAGTATGACACAGCCATAAAGAAGGACAAAATTATAGACTTCATAACAAACAATGGATTTAGAGTCCATCATACTTATGATCCATCGCAGAAACAAAGAACTGAATACCACATGTTCTCATTCATAAGTGGACCCTGAATATTTGCCACAATGCTACAAAGGAGGGATCAGAAGTCATGGGACACTACCAGGTGAGGGGCATATGTCATCACAAAGGTTACCTGATCCTAAACCAGAGGTAATGAGGACCAGTTGGAGGCCCAAACTTCACTTGAAGGTAGACTACTTATGTAACTAATCCTGACTTATACTCCACATCTCAATAATAGAATAAAGGGGAAAAATAGGAAATTAACTTCAATATATCCACATCACAAAATCTTCAAATATTCCAAAGTATGTTGGCATATTGGTAATATGGAAGCTAGATGGTCATATACAACAAAGGAAGTCTCTAAATTTATAGTCAATACTTCACATTTTCTTGTCATTCTCAACAAGTTAAGTTACATTATTGCTGGAATATAGTGCTAGAGAACATCACAACACAAACTCAAGGCCTGCAAAAGATGCTGCTTATACATGTTTCAATGTGTTTGCCATGTTTCTGTGCTAATGCAAAAGCGAGGTTCTACATAAAGGAACATTGTAGTGTGTGATAGTTTTTGTGCTGTTTTTCATCAACACAACAATTATACTTTTTGACTTTCAAGTAAAAGGAATGATACTTTCAGAATTAAACATTTGTTTTAGCAACTGAAATTTGTATTGTCTCCACCATTTGGGAAGAATCCTACACAAATATGTCCACATAGTTTGGGAACAAAGGTGTCTTTTCTCCTATGTTCTATTTATATTTATATTAACACCAAATAAATGGCTTCTTTCCTCACATTTTGTATTGGAATTTATAATTTAAAATATGCTATTAAATGGGGCAAGGTTGAATAACAGCATGTTTAAATATACATAGCTAATTATACAGATGCCAATGTTCATTCTAAGGAAGGAGAATTTTCCTTCCCCACTGTCATGTAATCCCTTGACCTTTAAGCTTTAATAAGACCTTCTCTTTACTTGGATTGTGAAATGCTTACTTCTCTACTGTAAACATTGCAAGGCAGCTATAGCCCAACCCGGTATACCCTCACTCATTCGATTTGCCTTTTAGGACTCTTTGGGATTGAAAGTTTTAGTCAAGTGGTATTGGTACATTATTTGGTTGTTTATGAAGAACTTGAGAATAAATCAATTCTCAGCTGATACCAAGAAGGCTGTTGAACAATAAGGAGCCATACACAAACAAGAAAAATGTATGTATATTTAGGAATGACACAGGGAGTCAAATCACTTAAGAGACAAGTATATTATATGGAATTGTGAACCTGGACAGGACTGAGAAAAGAATGTAATGAGTGATTAACAAGAATATTCAACAAATACTATGATGAAAGTGCTGAGACTGTGGGCAAAGTATGATTCTGCCACACATACAGCAATTTCTTCCAAATACAACTCTGCAAGAAAACATTAGAATTCCAAATCTGCATCCCAAATGTACTGAAATCTCTTTCCAGCAATTTGAAGTAAAGGTGACTACAAATATTTATATGTTTATGTTGGAAATTCAAAGAAACCAAAAAATTCTCCCACCAAATCAACTAAGTACACAATTTGTTTTCTCTCTTCTCTCCTTCCCTTTCCCTGTCCCTTTCCATAATTCCCCCGCTATCCTCCTCCTCCCCCACCGTGTGTGTGTGTGTGTGTGTGTGTGTGTGTGTGTGTGTGTGTGTGCATGTTTTAATGATCACAGCTTCTTTAGTCTAGTTTATCTAAGTCATATTACCATATTGAACATCCAAAGAGGTTTTCACTGGAACCCTCCAAGGCACATTTATTGTGCTTTGTGTATTGATGGTATGCAGCACATGATAGTAAATTTCTATCCATCACAAACTGCACCTTAAACTAGAACAATATTGACAAATATCTTAGTCCTTAGTAGTATTATCTTCATTTTTTGTCATCTATTAATATGTTTAGGAGTCTCTGTGGATTTTGTAGTTCTGGTTTGCTTTTCTGGTGGAAGATGGGCAGAACCATTTATATGAAATATGTGGAGGTCCCTGTGCTTTTGTAGTAACCGTAGAAATTCTGAAATTCATTTTTGCCAAGAAAAAGTGAAATAGGTTTGTATGTTTATACTATTTCAAATAGTCCCTTGTTTCTATGGTCAATTCCATATATATTTATCTTTTACCTCTGTCAATCTCTAACTCAACTTTGCATCTTTGGCAGTACTTAGACTCTTAAAAAAAGGACTCTCAATAAAATTGTTAAATTTAATGTAACCTGTTAGTTGTTGACTATTGTTTCTATTTGGGAAGAAACAGGGAGACAAGTGGAAAAATAAGGGGACATTATACAGCCTATGCTATATTATTTCTTTAATCTGTCAATGATAAAAATTTCCATTGAGTTTTTTTTGTTTGTTTGTTTGTTTTAGTTTTTGTGATTTATTGTAGAAACGAGGTCTCACTAAGTTGCCCAGGCTGGTCTCGAACCTGTAGGCTCAGGCAATCCTCTTGCCTTGGCCTCCCAAAGCGCTAGGATTGCTGAGTCACAGCGCCCGGCCAAACGAATCAATAGAACATTACAATACAGTTTTCTAGGGTCTCTACAATTCTCCACCTTTTGTATTCTGCAGGTTCACCATGCCCACACCCATGTCTGAGTTTTTATATGTGTTGCCCCCTCTGCCTGTTTTTCTTTGTCTAGCTTCTCTTTAGATTTAGATTTTTTCATTGAACTTCTTTGTGTCCACCTCTGTATTATGTAGAAAATATAGACATATGAAACATACTATCTTCTTTAAAGATGTTTAAAGTCTTCTGAAATGGAATAGTAATTTCTTCCCTTTGACTAGCATGGTATCAATTTTACAATCTTAATTTAATCTGAGCCTACAAAACCTCTATATGAATTTGGGAAGCGTTCATTAGCTCCTATCGACAGATGAAAAAATAAGGAACTAAAGGGTTAAAACTTGCTCACAGTCATACAACTAGAAAGTGGCAGAATTTGAGCTGGAACACAGATCTCTTAACCCCAAGTTCAGTTTTCCATCTACCACACCACACTTCCTCAGTATACGACAGGTGTTCCCTGCTTTTCACCACCAGTATCATATATCATCAGTAGCCATCTGAAAATATGACTTACAGTGCTTGCCATTTGATGCCTCTATCTCACCAAAGGATTTCATGTAAAACAATACCAACGCCATGAAAATTTCTAAGACAGACCATGAGAAAGGTTCTAAGAGAAATGTCACATATGGTTATGAGGACCCTTTACTTTCCATTATAGCCTAGCTACATATAGCCTCAGTGATAAAGGCAATATTGTTTGGTTTTAGTGAAGGGAGAAAACATCAACCTGGCTAAATTAATCAAGAGCAAAACCAATTGTATCTTTAAAAGAAAACCCAGTCAGTGTTTGTTTTGTTTGTTTATTTTGTTTTGCTTTGTTTTAATCTCTGTCCTGATCTTTGAAATAGTCTAGTGTAATAGTTACAAGCACAAACTCTGGGATCTTTCCTAAAGGTTTCCAAGCAGACCTTCCTTGGTGTGTCATTGGAAGAGGAATATTGTAACTTTGAAACTCTTTAAGCAGATAAACTATTCAGAAATTCTTCTCTTAGACTTCAGTTTTAGATCTTTATATTTTGCATATAAATCACTTTTAATTTGTTAATGCTTATATTAAATGACAGAAAATAGCTTTGATTCTTCAATATATAGGCCTTTGGCACTTCCTTACTTATTGCTACAAGAAATACAGGTTTAGATGGAGGGATGAGGAAGTAAGCTGTGTTTGGTTTTAGAAAAAAAGTCCAAACAGATTTTTATAATTATAGTTAATAATCACAAACTACTAAGTATTTTTCTCTCAACTTTCAACAGTTTTACTCGTATGAAACCTCTACATTGGACTTTGCATCAGTTCATTTTTTAAAGTATTGTTTTCTTTCTTTCTTTTTTTTGAGTTGGAGTCTCACTCCGTTGCCCAGACTGGTGTGTAGTGGCACTCTCAAGGCCACCCTAGCGTGGACCTGCTAGACTTCTGCAATCCTTCTGCCTCAGCCTTCCTAGTAGCTGGAACTACAGGTGCGTGCTACCACGCCCAGCTAATTTTTGATTTATTGTAGAGACAAGGTTTCGCCAAGTTGCCTGGGCTGGTCTCGAACCCTCGGGCTCAAGCAATCCACTTGTCTCGGCTTCCCAAAGTGCTGGGATTACAGGCTGAGCCACTGAGCCCAGCCAAAAGTATCATTTTCTTGAGTTGTTTTTTGTCACAAATTGACTATATTTATTAGCTAAAGCATGTAAAATTGAGCTCGATATGTTATATGACTTACTAAGAGATGATTCCTTTTTCCGCTATTCTTGCTTCTATTATTTTATAAAATTTTGCACATTATAATTGCACATATTTATGGGGCACATTGTGATATTTTGATACTTGTATAGAGTATATAATGATCAAACAAGGGTAATTAGCATACCTATCATCTCAAATATTTACCATTTTTTGTGTTGGGAGCATTCAAAATTCATTCTTCTAGCTGTTTGAAAATATACAATAAATTGTTGTTAACTATAGTCACCTTCTAATGTTATAGAGCACTAGAACTTACTGCTTCTATCTAGCTGTACTTTTGTATCCACTAACCAACCTTTAGCTATCCTCTCTTAAATTACTTTATAAAAACATTTTAACAATAAGGAATTTTGGTCACATATTTCTTTGTCTTGTTTTTTCCTTGAAATAAGAAATTGTGCTTTACTAATCACAGTCAAAAATACAAACACAAAATGCTAAATTTGACTTTATATTCAGAAGCTATCAAGACTGTTTCTAAAGGTGACAATATTTTAATTATCTGTAGATAATGCTGGTAAGAGCTTCTGCTTGTGTTTAATCTCTAAGGACTCAGAGTGCTTTCTCTAAGACAGATCATCCACTCTGGCATAAGAGCATTTCTTCTCAAAATGGGTGTTGTCAAAGTTGAGACAATCTCTTTGAGTAGAGAATTAACTATATTAGTATTAAAATAGAATCTTTATGTGAGTTTATACGCTTAAACTTGAAAGCACATGGCAAGGGCCTGCTAGTAGGATCCAAGATGACCTATAGAACCCAGATTTAAGGGTTTCTTCTGTAAATGAATATGATCATTTTAGTTTGAATTTCACAGCTTTGCAGAGGCTAGTATTTAATAGAAACTAGAGTAAGAACTAGTATTATGGGATCAGAGATAGATTACTATTGTGCTAACTTATCTATTAATTGAAGAAAGAGCATCTTGTAATATTTGCAGAATCTTCTCTTTGATGGAAAAATTTGTTGGGGCAGAACAGCAAGTTAGAAAGATTCTAAAGTAGACAGTGGAAGACCGGACATGTAAGAAGAACATCAGAAAAATAAAGCATTAGGAATCAGAAGTCAGCATTGGAAAGACCTGGGAGCAGTTCATGAAGACTAGCTGCTTGTGTACCTCACATTTTTTTTTCAATCTGCACATCAACTGGGTTATTAAATAACGAGACTTGGCCCCTTTGTCTTTACATGTTGCATTTAAAAAATTATGTCAAAAGTCAATATTCCAAAATCTAGAGAACTAGAGTATTGATAAGAATGGAGGAATGAGACAGGGGTCCAATTCTCAAATGGAAGGTTTGTAAGAACTGTGGAACAAGATCAAAGGAGGGCTAACAATGAGTCTACTTGATGCCATTTCACCAGATTTTGACTACTAAATTCATCTAAAATTCCTCAGCAAATGGTTGGAACCTCCTGGTAGAATGTTATTTAATAAAAGGGCTAAAGAACTAAGGATCTTTTCACTTTATTAAGTTTTGTCCCATTAAATCTTAACACTAGAACATATTCCTTCTATCTAGCTGTACTTTTGTATCCACTAACCACTGCTGTTTTCTTTTTGACCCTGAAGCCTTTCTGCCAAATGTTAAAATAAATCTACTAACTTTGTTTTGTGACTCATTTAGGAAATTATACAATTTGTCAGAAAGCGTATAGCCTTTTTTCTTTCCATATGTTTGCCACTCTCCCCCACGCCCCCCACTCAACCTAGCAAATTCTGCTTATTCACTGACATTCATTATAAAATTAGAGGAATGTCCCTAAGGCTAGGTGCAGGAGCCTCAAGGTACAGTGAAATCCCAGTTTCTCCCCTTTCCTCTAGACATATCCTTAGGAGGAACCATTGTGTTCCCCCTATTTTTTCTTGACTCTTTTTTCCCTCCATGCACCACATACTTGGGGAGTACATAGGGTAAGCTTTCTTCATGTGTACAAATGCCTCATTTCAATCACTAAGGGCCCTAACAGAAGCCCTGGCCTTGATCCCAGTAACTTTGGCAGTTGTGGTAAGGAGTGCTCCATCAAAACTACAGGCATCTGTACATCCTTTGAGATGTTTGTGTGCCATATGCTTGATGCTCTCTCTGCACATAGACTGGAATGCTGAGCTGCAGACCTCGGCCACATAGTCTTTATATGCTGCTCTTTCATTTAGTTTCCAGCTAAGCCTGCTCACAATTTTATGGCTCTGCCACCTATAAAAAAGGTGTTTGCTTTGTTTTAGCAATGAGAAATTTTTATTTTTCTAGTATGTCATTTCTATTAGAAAATCTGAAAGCATATGCTTTTGCTTCTTTATCATCATCCTCCTGTTCCTCGCTGGTTACCTGATATTCACATATATATTTTCAAATGTGTTGGGTGTATTTTATGGCTGGAAGAAAACAATTTGGGTAAAAATGTCTAAATTGGGAGTTCTGTTGGTTTCTGGTATACAAAAAAGTTCCCAAACCCCCAACTGAAAGTCCTGATATGACTAAACATCCACATAAAGGCTAAGGCTATATTATTGTTACAAATGTACTTGTGCCTTCTTATTGGACTCCTCAGGAAAGGCACAACCAAAATATCCATGTTTGAAGGATCTGCTCTTTTGAAAACAAACAAAAAGAATGGAACCTCGTAGAATCAAAATATCAGAGCTGGCAGAAATCTTAGATTAGTTTACCCCTCTCTACAGCTGCCCAGTGAATAGGTGTCTTGTTCAGAGTTCCCAGTCAGTTATCAGAAAAGAAAGACTGTAAGCCCCTGTTTCACACAGGGCTCTATCAACTGCACTCTGCAACTTCCTGAATTTAGGGTCTCCATCTGATCCAGCTGTTACTAATGATTAAAATTGTATCCCTCCTACATAAAAAACACTTTTCACAAACAAACAAAAATAATAATAAATGCCTTTGCAAAAGTTATATCATTTTATTATCTCACTACCAGCTTTTTGTTTCAGGAACTCTTTTGGTTAGTTAATTGGTTGCTGGTTTCTTATTTTGTTTATTTCCTCAGAGTGTGGGATGAGTGTAGTCCATAATCCGTATGAAAAACTTTTTGTTTTATTTTGAACAGTTTTGGTTCAGCATGACTAATACCCATAGTTGGACAAGTGCGCGCGTGCACACACACACTCACACACACACATGCACATACACACATGCACACACACACACAGTTGCCCAGAAGCTGGCTGGTAACAAGAAATGAACAGGTGTGAGAAACAGTGATTGGAATCTGCATTCTGGCCTTCAGACTGATTCAGTGTCACAATGTGGTGATTTACTCTGGGTCACAATAAGCACAGGTGCTGCCATTATTACCCAATGACCAGCTAACATTATTCTGTCTGTAGCACTCACTAGAAAATTTCTGGAGTTTCTTTTTTTCCTTCTTTTCCTTCTGGAGGTTTTTCACTCACCCTGCTACACCTCTCATCCTCACAGAGCCTACTACTTCTCTGCCTAGGTTAGGACATCCAGGCTGTATGTTGATGATGTGGAAGCAGCCCAGGTCATGTTTACCTTGGCCTGAAGATGTGTTCCAAAACTTTCTTAATGTAAAACTATGGATAGATCACATAATTTAGAGGTTTGAATTCAAAGTTGTTCTTCAAATGTTCACTCATTGACTGTATACTTATTTATTACTGTGTTGCCTTAGCAATTTTCACAGAAGTAAGTGTTTTGGTTTACATGTTATTGGCTTTCATGCTTGATCCATGAAGGGGGTTTTATAAATTATTATGTCACCCCCTTTAAGTGCCCTCTGGTCATATTTGTAAAAGGTCTTGTGAAAAGAAGCCCTGGCATAATGCATGAAAAGACTGTTAAAACTTCAGAACACTTGACATAAAACTGATATATTATGTGATAATATTTCTAGCAGAAATCAGGACCTCATTCATCATAAAAGACACTCCTTGGCTAAATTCTTGCTGTATGTTGAGGAAACTGTCACCCTCTAGTCACATTATAGATTGTGACTCAATCAGAGCAGGGCAACCTAGAAACTTTGGAGGAAAATATCACTATGAAAAAATAAGTTGTTCCAAACAAAGAATATTGGGAAAACTTCGAGGGCTTCAATTTGATTATCTACAAAAAGAGGATATGGGCCTGTAAAACTATATCCCTATAATTTTCTTCTTTCTTCTCTGATGCTAAGTTCTCTGTAGTTGCTCTATATTCTAGTTTAGTGTAAAGTTGGTAGATATTTACTAAGGAGCTAGAAGTGATAAATGATATTTGGATTAGTATAGTGACTGGCCTTGCCACACCTTAGTAGGTCTCCAATTATCCCACAAAGCATTGTGAAACGCTTGGGAGAAAACAAAATAAAAACAATTCATTTGAACTGATAGTTGGGGTAAACCACATGCAGCACTTGTGTGGGGTTGTGGAGAAGAGTTTTAGGAAATCCAACAATGCCTTCCCTTTTCCTCTCTCCATATCTAATCATTCATTGTATTCTGCTAAGTCTTCTTAGACAAAATCTCTTGCATCTGTTACTTTCCATTTGCTGCATTGTCATCCTCACTACAGCCTCCTATTAACTCACTCTTGATTCACTTTGAAAGTCCCTTGAGTGTTCTCTCTGCCCTTTACTTTCCATCTTTGGCTATAATATCAATTTTTTTGAAATGTTACTTGTTTTTAAGAAAAAGAACAAAGCATCCTCAGTGGCTCGCCATTGCTCCCAGGAATAAGGCAAAATCTCTTTGCCTTAAAATTAAAGCCACTTAAACTTTAACTCCAACTTCCTTTCTCAGGCCTTAATGTTTGCTGCTCCCACACACCTCACACTTACCTTTCCGTCCAGTCAAACAAATTTATTGACAATTTCCTAAATACAGCTTGGAGTCTTCCCTGCTATCACTAAGCTTATGTTTCAATTTTTGTACTTCCTTGGGAATATATAATCTTATTTCCTGTACTTTTGCAACCTCCAGCCATGCTTCCTAATACCCTTCCAATTTTATTTTTTTCTAATGCCTTCTCAAGCCACTAAACCTGAAGTTATATCTCTCGTTGAATTCCTTTAGCAATTAATCACTTGGTCATAAATCTTCAACTGACTTTTTTCTTACTAAATTATGTATTTGAATTTTTTTATTATAGAAATGGTACAACATGAAAAAATGTTTCAGAAATGAGGAAGGTGGTAGGGTGGGGAAGTCGACCCAAATTCCTAGGTTGTTAAACAAAAAACTTGCTGTTTTTTAGAGCACAGGTTTTGCATCTGATGTACCATCATTCATAAACTTTGTGACCTTGAACTAGTACTTAGTGTCTCTAAGTCTCAATTTTCCAACCTGAAAATGGAAAAAAAATAATAATCTTACTTCCTAGGGTTGCCATGATTATTAAATGCGACAATGCATGTAAAATGGAGCAAATATAGCTCAGCCTGGTAAAAGGGGATTAACAAATTTTCAAATACATATTGCTATTTTTATATTCCATTTCAGCCAAGTTCTGTGTACATTATCATAGCAAATAACATGCTTTTTTCAATTAACAATGCTTTCTAAGCATTTTTCCTTTTCGCTACTATCTTCAGACAGATTATTTTTAATTTCTGCAGTATGTACACAACATACTTTATTTAAACATTTTCCTATTGCTAAGACCTTGGATTGCTTCTCCTATTCTATTATTTTCATAGGCAATATTTTGTATAATATTTGTAAGCATAACTGTTTCCCTCCATTTGGATGATTTCCTTAAATTATTTTTCCAAAAATGAAATTTTTGAGGAAGAGTATGCATATTGTTATGGCTGTTATGCTACTAGCAATTTAAAATTGTGTCAGTTTCATACACATATCAATTGTAAATTCTATTCCCTACTATTAAAGTTTATATATTTTTCTAAACGGTATGCCCTTGTGTCTTATCTAGTTCCTCAAACACTGCAGTAGTAAGGTTGAACTATTTTTTTACATGTTGATTTACAACTATACTCTTTTATCAATGGTCTCTTCATGTTTTTTGTCCATTCACATATTAGGATTTTAATATTTTAATGTATTAAATGTTAAATACTGTGGCAAGATTAGGGAAAAATTCATTAAAATAAAAGACAATTTTTATATTATGAAAATGTGGGGTACAATTCAGGGTTAGGTATACAAACGTAGACTATGCAACGTACCCTTGTTGATGAGGTATGTCCCTCTCTCCCCTAGCAGTCTCCATCAACTGCCAATCCCACCCCGCTCCCCTGAAAGTTTCCCAATACTGCCAATCCCTTTTTTATAGTATTATAATTGTTCAGTGTCTGCTTGTGAGTGAGAACATATAGTACTTTGTGCTTTGTTAGATAGATTACTGAGTATGAATGACTCCAAATCTATCCAAGTTGCTGCGAAGTCCATATGTTTGTCCTTCTTTATGGCTGCATAACATTCCATTGTGTATATGTACCACATTTTTTTATCCAGTCCAATTTTGGTGGGCAACATGGTTGGTTCCGTGTTTTTGCTATTGTGACTAGAGCTGCAACAAACCTACATGTGCAGGTATCTTTTTTGTAGAATGATTTAAGTTCCTCTGGGTATATTCCCAGAGGAATTGCTGGGTCATATGGAAGGTCAATTTCTAGTTCTTTCAGAAATTACCACACTGTCTTCCAAAGAGGATGCACTAATTTATATTCCCACTAGCAGTGCAAAAGCGTTCCTTTTTCTTTGCATCCTCGCCTGCATCTGTTGTTGTTTGTTTTATGAATGATGGCCATTCTTACTGGGGTTAGGTGATATTTCAATGTGGTTTTGATTTGCATTTCTCTGATGATGAGTGAGGCTAAACACTTTTTCATGCGTCTGTTGGCTACCCATATATCTTCTTGTGAGAAGTGTCTATTCATGTCTTTTGCCCACTTTTTAATGGAACTGTTTGTTTTTATCCTTTCAGGGCATTTGAGTTCCTTATAGATCCCAGATATAGGCCTTTGTCAGATCTACAGTTGGCAAATATTTTTTCCCATTCTGTGGGCTGTCTCCCTGCTCTCTTGATGGTTTCTTTTGCTTTGCAGAAGTTCATTAGTTTGATGAGGTCCCACTTGTCTACCTTATTTCTTAAGGCATTGGCCTTAGGGTCCTGAATAGGAATTGGTTGTCAGTTACAAGTTCCATAAGGGTGCCTCCTGCGTTTGTAGAGGTCCTGTTTCAGTCTTCTGCATGTAGTCAGCCAGTTTTCCCAGCACCATTTACTGAATAGGTTCTCTTCTCCCCAGTGGTTGTTTTTGGAGACTTTGTCAAAGATGAGTTGGTTGAGGAATTGAGGCTTTGCTTCCAGTATCTCTATCCTGTTCCATTGATCTATATGGCTGTTCTTGACCAATGTCAGGTTGTTTTCATTACTGTAGCCTTATGGTAAAGTTTGAAGTCTGGAAGTGTGATACCTCCTTCTTTGTTTCTTTTTCTAAGGATTCTTTTGGCTATTAGTCAACTTTTATGTTTCCATATAAATTTCTGTACTGAAAAGACAATATTTCTAATGTCAATTCTTCTTATATTAATTGACTTTCCTTATCTTGTGTATAATTTTCAAGTTATATAGAAAACATAATCAAGACTAATGAATACCAGACACTATGCTAGACAAAATTAACTTAAATTTTTGAGATAAATTAAATTTGTAAAGGTAATTAAATGGAGAAATAATGGAAAAATGTATCTGAGTGACAAACACTTGCATTGGCTTCAAAAAGGTGGTGAAAATGGGAAGCAGAGGAATGAGCAGGAGTATTAACAGAAATATAAAGTGCTCTAAAGATGATATATAGATGAGTGAGTGTAGTTTCAGTGAGGGAAATAGAAGATAAAAGGAAAATAAAGTGAAAAAAGGAAGGAATAAAGGAAGGAGGAAATAAAAAGAAAAAAAGAAAGAAAGAAAAAAGAAAAGTTCTAAGTGCCAAAATTTCAAGGAAATGACTTTTTGTAGCACAAAGTAGCCAGGCTTCATGGTATTTGCTCCACTGACAGTTTGTAATGGTCATCTTAATTTTTAATTTGTGATAACTCATGAAGATTTGCTTTCTGTATTCTTTTATGGATTTTTAAAAAATATTCTACAGGGCATTGTCTTGCCTTTAGTTTACTTGTGATTTTGGCTGTTAAGCCTTCTACTAGATGCCCTAAAATTAGACCCCTATTTTTTCAGGGCTCTAACATGCACAAAAAGTTTTATATGTAGTGTAGGCCTCAGTAAGAGTTATGTTTAGGAATCTTGGTCAGAGTAAATTACCAAGTTTTTTCAAATACAAGTATTTGATTGTATTTTATTAGTGTTTCCATATCTGAGATATATATTTTATGCACTTTAGAATTTTCGTATGCATTATTGAATTGACAGAGATATTTAAATTAGGTGATTTTAATCCAGTATTTGTATTTAAGAACAAGACTGTTTTAGAATGTAACTAGAGTGAAATATGTACATTTACCAACTGCTAAACAAATAGTGTTATGGAAACAATAAACAGTACTCTAAACAAGAATATTTCAAGTTAAATATAGACAGTGGGGTTAGAAGATGGAAATTAATTTCAGCATCTCTAAAGAGAGTTGTCTGTTAAACCAAAATGAAATGTATTTTAAGCCTCAAGTTTTATTATTAATTTATGACTAATAGATAAATTTTGTTTTCTTTCCAAATAAAGGAAACTATTTTGCCGCCTTAAAGCTTTTTCTTGTGTTGTTTCTTTACCCACAAAAGGCTCTCTTGCCTGAGCCCGAGAGTTTGAGACCAGCCCGGGCAACTTGGCGAGATCTTGACTCTACAATAAATCAAAAAATTAGCTGGATGTGGTAGTGCACACCTGTAGTTCCGGCTACTTGGAAGGCTGAGGTGGAAGGATCGCTGGATCCCAGCAGGTGGACGCTGGGGTGGCCTTGAGTGTGCTACTGCACTCCACCCTGGGCAATAGAGTGAGACTCCAACTCAAAAACAAAATTAAAAATTAAAAAAAGATTCTCACTGCCACTTCTCTATTTAGCAAACACTTATCTCTAAAAGTCTAAATCAAATGGCATTTACTATGACATCACTGAGTCTTTCTAGTCATGATAAATACTATCTTCTCCCTCCTCTGTTCTCTATTAATATGCTGTTCTTCTTTTTGAATATTTAAAATCATAGAGACAGGATTTTAGAATTAAAAAGAACCTTAGTGATGATATTATTTAATCTAACTAGCTTATTTTCTAGATGAGTCTCACAGTTATCACTTCCCTTTGTTATTAGACTTAATTGTGAACACATCAGTCTTTCCTATTAACTTGCACACTCTTTGATAATTGTGTTTTGTGTTTCTTCACATCTCTTTCAGTGTTCTGCAAAAAGGTAATGCTCAAGAAACACATTGATTAAATCTTGCAAATTAATGAATAGTAAGATTTCTGGTAAAATGATGACTTTGCCTTTTAACACTCTTGAGTACTGCTCCTCTTTTTAAAAAATATTGCCTACTCTACTACATATCTGAAATCTATTTTTGTCATGCTAATTCCTGGTACATATATATACTCCATGCCGGTACCCTCAAAAACATGAAAGTAGTCTTTCCATCATTTCTCAATGAAAACTACCTACCAGATTTTGCACATAGAGCAGTCCCAGCTGAATCACTTGATATTTTCTGTAGAGCATGTGTGATAGGGCTTAGATTTCTTGATCCCTGCTGTGTGGCATGACTATGTTGATGAATCATAGCAAATCAGAAAAACTGCACATTTTTGTCTTGTCTGATTTGATAGTACTCATATAAAATTTCTTCTTTATCCGATCCATGACTTTCCCCCTTCTACCATCCAGTTTTTCCTGAATAAAGAAATATCTTCCACTTGACTTCTGTTAGTAATTGAATAAACAGTAAATTCTTTAGCATCTATTTCTGCTCCTTGTGGTGACTTATTGTTTAGATATCCCATAGAGGGCTGGTGATTTTCCAGAAAATATTCACAATAGCGGAAAGAGACAATTTTCCACAAAAGAGAGATACTATCATTTACGCATCGGTATACAGGTTTTAAGAATCATTTGTTATAACCAAAGTAAACTAAACCCTTCAGGACCTAATGTCTTAATGAGATACTTGAAAATTAGAGAAGTAAGAAGAGTGGGATGTCAAAAGGTTTCAAAATTGTGACCAAAGTTATTTTAAAAAATAAATATAACGCTATAGAATATATAAGTAATAAAATATTTTATCATTGTCATCTCCTATTAATATGGATACCTCAGATCATAGAGGTTCATTGTCATCTCCTATTAATATAAATGACCCAGATTTTAGAGGTTTCACCTGTCAACACATATGGTCCTTATGTGACCAAATTCTGAGACCACTGTTACATTGAAACACTTGAAAAATGTGCAGAAAATTACTTGGTACTTGAATACCATAATACTCAGCTCCTGCCTCAATTATTTTATCACTCAATGCAATTTAACTACAAAATTATACAGAAAGTTAAACTTTACTTTTAAATATTTCAGGGTCTCAAAATTTAAATAAGCAAAGCTTTCTTTTTTAAATATTAATTTATTGTAGAGATGTGGGGTAAAATTCAGAATTAGGTAGGAAAATGGTCATTGTACATGTAAACCTTGTGTCTCCCTTTGGTCCCCACTTTGCCTGGTTTGCCATCAGGTACCTTATTGATGTTACAAATAAGCAAAGCTTTCAAAGGATCACAACTCTAGTGTTCATTGGCGAGGTGGAAGATGAGGTGATGGGAAATTCAAATGGAAAAGAACTGTTGTATTCCTTGGAATAGAAGCCATTGTATAGGGAAAAAGCAGAGAATTTAGCCCCGGAACCAAAGCTTTGGCTGTTGTCAAATCCCCATGCAACTTTTGGCAAGTTATTACTTTTTTGCCCTGCATATTAACAGAGCTGTTTTGAACATAAAATGTGACAAAGTATGGGACAAATTTTTGTAAGCTACAAAACACTATCACTTTAAATATTTTAGTATCAGTTATATATTATTAGACTATTATTGAAAGAAATGTAAAAGTACATAAATAAGTGAAAAATTATATTCATGTTTATGAATTGGAAGCCTATATTTTTAGGATACTCCTCAAATTGAACTACAGATTCAATACAATTGCTATAAAAATTCCAGCTCATTTTTTGTAGTAATTGGTAAAATGACCTTAAAATCAATAAACAAATGAAAGAGGGTCAGAATACCTCAGACAATCATGAAAAAGAACAAAGTTAGAGGACTCACATTTCCCAATTTCAAAACTTAACTGCAAAGCCACAGTCACAGAGGCTGAGTAGTACTGACTTAAGGATAGATATTTAGATCAATGAAAGAAAATTGAGAGTTCAAAAATAAACCCTTTACATTTATGATCAATTGACTTAAACACAAATGCCTAAGCGGTTGAAAGAGAAAAAAATAGTCTCTTCAATAAATAATGCAGGGACAACTGAATGTTCACATGCAAAAGAATGGAGTTGGACTTGTATCTTACACAATGCACAAAAACTAATTCAAAATGCGTGAAAGACTTAAATATAACAGATACATTATAAAATTTTTAGGCCGGGTGTGGTGGCTCAGTCTGTAATCCCAGCACTTTGGGAGGCTGAGGCAAGAGTATTGGCTGAGCCCGGGGGTTCGAGACTAGCCTGAGCAGCTTGGTGAGACCTTGTCTCTACAATAAATCACAAAAAACTAGCCGGGCATGGTGGCACTCTTCTGTAGTTCCAGCTACTTGGAAGGCTGAGGCAGGAGCTGGTCGAGGCTTCAGTGGCCATGAGTGTGCCACTGCACTCCAGCCTGTGTGATATGAGTGAGACACCAACTCAAAAAATAAATAAACAAAAATAAAATTTTTAGAAGAAAACAGAGGACTTAATTTCCTTTACTTTGAGTTAGACAATGGTTTCCTAGATATGATACCAAACTACAAGTGATAAAAGAAAAAATAGGTAAATTGATCTTCATCAAAAAAAAAAAAAACTACTGTTGTTAAAAGGATATTATAAAAAATCAAGAGATAACCTCTGGAATTGGAGAAATATTATCAACATGTGTATGTCACATGGAACTTGTATCTATAATATATAAAGAACTCATAATGCACCAATAAAAAGATAAATAATCCTGTAAAAATGGAAAAAAGACTTGGATAGATATTTCTCTAAGATATACAAATGGCCAAAAAACACATAAAAAGAAACTCAACATTAGTCACCAGGGAAATGCAAATCAAAACCACACTGAGGTATCATGTAGCACCTGTTAAGATGTCTGTGATAAAAATGACTTACAATAACAAGTGCTGAGGAGGATAGGGAGAAATTAGAACCCATACTGGTTGGAATGTATAGTAGTATAGTCACTTTGGAAAAGAGTTTGTTTGATTCCTAAAAAGTTAACTATAGTGTAAACATATGGTCTAGCAATTCCACTTCTAGGTATACACCCAAGAGAATTGAAAACATGTCCACATAAAGGCTTGTATTGTGAAGGTTTTTTGTTTTTGTTTTTTCCTTACCCTAACTTTTTTTTCCTCTTTTAATTTTTATTTTAAAATTGCAGGGTACAATTGAGGGTTAGGTATACAAATAACCCCTATTGATGAGGTGTGCCCACTTCCCCAGGCAGATATTGACTACTGTCAATCCCACCTCCCCACCCCACCTCGCTATCCCTTCACAGTTTCCTGCTACTGTAAATCCTTTTCTTAAAGTATTAGGGTAGTTGTTCAAGGTCCACTTATGAGTGAGAACGTGTGATACTCAGCTCTTTCTTCCTGTGAGAGATCACTCAGTATTATAAAGTCTAATTACATCCTGGTTGCTGCAAAATTCATGATTTTGTTCTTTCTCATGACTGCGTAATATTCCATTGGGTATATGTACCACATATTTTTTTATCTGGTCCTCTTTTGATGGGCAGCATGTTTGGTTCCATGTTCTTGCTATCGTGAGCAATGTTGTGATAAACATCCGTGTGCAGGCTATCTTTTTCATGGAGTGATTTGAGTTCTTCTGGGTATATTCCCAGTAGGGGTATTGTGGGGTCATATGGAAGGTTGATTTTTAGAACTTTTAGGAATAGCCACACTGATTTCCACAGAGGTTGTACTGGTTTTCACTCTCACCAACAGTGTAGAAGTGTTCCTTTTTCGCCACATTCTCTCCAGCACCTATTATTTTTTGAGTTATTGATGATGGCCACTCTGACTGGAGTTAAGTGGTATCTCAGTGTAGTTTTAATTTGCATCTCCTTGATGATCAGTGAGGCTGAACATTTTTTCATGTATCTGTTGGCTGCTTGTATGCCTTCTTTTGAGAAGTTCCTATTCATATATTTTGCCCACTTTGTAATGGGGTTGTTTATTTTTTTCTTTACAGCACATTTGAGTTCCCTGTAGATCCTTGATGTTAGGCCTTTATGAGACATACTGTTGGCAGTTATTCTTTCCCAGTCTGTGGGCTGTCTCCCTGCTCTCTTGATGGTTTAATTGCCTTTGAAGAAGCATGTCAGTTTAATGAGGTCCCACTTGTCTATCTTATCTTTTAAGGCCTGGGCACTTCGGGTTTTGATCAGGAATTGGTTGCCAGTTCCAACTTCCATAAAACTGTCTCCTGCATTTTCTAAGGTTCTTAGAGTTTGAGGTTTTGCATTTAGGTCTGTGAACCATTTAGAGTTAATTTTTGTGTATAGGCATAGGTAGGCGTCCTGTTTCAATCTTCTGCATGTGGTCACCCAGTTTTCCCAGCACCATTTACTGAATAGGTTCTCCTCTCCCCAGTAGTGAGTGGTGGAGGCTTTGTCGAAGATGAGATGGTTGCGAAATTGAGGTTTTGCTTCTAGAATCTCAATTCTATTCCTTTGGTCTATATGCCTGTTCTTGTACCAATATACCAATACCAGGCTATTTTGATTATTGTAGCTTTATAAAAAAAGTTTAATGTCTGGGAGTGTGATACCTCCTGGTTTTTTTTTTATTTTTATTTTTGCTGAGGATTGTTTTGGTGATTCTTTCTTGGTCAGTTATGTTTCCATATGAATTCCTGTATTTTTATTCTAGGTCTGAGAAGAATGTTGCTGGTAATTAGATGGGTATTGCATTAAATCTGCAGATTGCCTTAGGTAAAGTGGACATCTTAACAATGTTGATTCTTCCAATCCATGAGCATGAAAAATGTTTCCACTTGATTGTGTCATCTTTTATTTCTTTGAGCAGTGTTTTGTTGTTTTTATTCTAAAGGTTTTTCACATCTCTGGTTAGGAAGATGCAAATGCACATGATTTTGTGGCTATTGTGAATGGAATTGCACTTTTTATTTGAGTTTCTGTTTGTGTTTTATTGGTATATAGAAATTCGGTTGTCTTTTGCACATTTATTTTATACCCTGAAACTTTGTCAAAATTCTTTATCAGTGCAAGGAGGTTTTTGGAAGATTTTCTTGGGTTTTCAAGGTATACAATCATGTCATCTGCAAAGAAAGATAACTTGCCTCCCTCTTTTCCCATTTGGATACGCTTGATCACCTTCTCTTCTCTGATTGCTCAAGCTAGAACTTCCAAAACTATGTTGAACAGTAGGGGTGAGAGTGAGCATCTTTGTCTTGTTTCAGTTTTCAGAGGAAATGTTTCCAATTTTTGTCTGTTTAGGAGTACGCTAGCTGTGAGTTTCTCACGGATGGCTCTTTGTATTTTGAGTTATGCTCCACCTACGCCTAGATGTTTGAAGGTTTTTATCAAAAAGAGGGACTGGATTTTATCAAAAGCTTTTTCTGCATCTAATGATATAATCATGTGGTTTTTGTTTTCACGTCTGTTGATGTATTTAGTTATGTTTATGGTCTTACTAATGTTGGACCAGACTTGCATCCTGGCGATGAAGCCTACTTGATTGTGATAGATGATTTTTGTGATGTGCTGTTGAATCCAGTTTGCTAGGATCTTTTTTTTAGGGTTTTTTTTTTTTGGTAGTAGTTTTCTTATTACACAGTCAATTTCCTGTTATTGGTCTATTTAGGGTCTCAATTTCTTCTTGTTTCATCCCAGGGAGGTTTTGTGATGTCAGAAAGTCCTCTAATTCCTTTAGATTTTCAAGTTTGTTTCCATACAATTGTGCATAGTGGTCTCTGATAATCTTTTGTATTTCTTCAGGGTGAGTTGTGACTTCATCTTTTGTGTTTCTGATTGAGTTAATTTGGGCTTCTTTCTTTTTCTTGGTCAGTCTGGTTAGGGGACCGTTAATCTTGTTTATCCTTGCAAAAAGTGAACTTTTTGTTTTGTTGATTTTTTGCATTATCTTTTTGTCTTCTATGTCCTGGATTTGGGCTTTTATTTTGGTGATTTGGATTCCTCTTCTGAAGTTAGGGTTTTGTGGTCTTCTTTTTCCAGGTTCTGTAGGTGACTTGTTAGACTGTTAACTTGTGATCTCTTCATTTTCTTCATGTGTGTTTGTAAAGATATGAACTCCTCTCTTACTACTGCTTCCATGGCATCCCAGAGGTTTTGGTAAGATATTTCTTCATTTTCATTTGATTCCAGGTATCTTTTAATCTCTGCTTTGATTTCATTGTTCACCCAGGAATTGCTTAGCATGCTGTTTAGTGTCTATGTCTTTGTGGGTTTTGGGGAAACTCTGTTGGTGTTGATATTTATTTTTATTCCACTGTGGTCTGAGAAGGTGCATGGCAAAATTTCAGTCTTATGAAATTTGTTTATGTTTGATTTATGACCAATGATATGGTTGATCTTGGAGTACATTCCATGTGGTGATGAGTACAACGTATATTCTGTGGTCTTTGGGTGCAGTGTTCTGTAGGTATCAATTAGGTCCATTTGTTCAAGACTCTCATTGAGCTTCTAGATCTCCTTGCTGATTTTTTGTCTTGATTATCTGTCTAGGGTTGTGAGTGATAGTTTAAAGGGTATTTTGTCTGAGAGTAAGATTGCAACTCCAGCTTTCTTTTGTGTTCCATTTGCCTGAAATTTTGCTTCCCATTCTCATACTTTGAGTCTGTGAGTGTGCTTTCTGGTGAGATGAGTCTCTTGGAGACAATATATGTTGTCTCATGATATTTTATCCAGTTTGCCATTCTCTGTCTTTTCAGTGGTGCATTTTGTCTGTTCACATTCATACTAATTATTGAAAAGTAAGAGTTCATCTCTGAGGTTCTTATAGAAGTTTTGTTGTTCCTGTTTGTTTGTTGTGTTTCTTTTTATATTTGGGTTGATTCATGTGTGTTTTCAATTTTTTCCTGCACTCTTTTGAAGAATGTTGTTGTTCTTTTTCCCCTTTCTTCTGTTTTTAATACTTTCTTAAGTATTTCTTGTAGAGCTGGTCTAGAGGCAGCGTAGGTTCTTGGGGATTGAATGTTATTCTTGGTTGAAATTGATTATCTCTGAGAACTTTGAAGATTGAGCTCCAAGCTCTCCTAGCCTGAAGTGTTTTTGTAGATAACTTTGCTGCTATTCTATTTGGTCTTCCCTGGTAGGTAGTCTGACCTTTTTCTTTTGCTGCCTTTAGGAAATTTTTCTTTAATACCTACTTTGTTTAAGTGAGTTATTATGTGTCTGGGAGTTGGTCTTCTCATTTTTTGTCTTGCAGGGGTTCTCTGAATCTCTTGTGTTCAAATTTTCACATCACTGATGAGATAAGGGAAGTTTTCTTGAGTAATTTCATGGAATGTTTGTTCCAGAGTGGTCTCTATCTCTTTTTTCTGCCTTAGGAAGTTCAATCACTCTTAGGTTTGGCCTCTTGAAGTAGTCACTCATGTCTTGAAGGTTTTGTTTTGTCTTTTTAAGCTTCTTTTCTATTGTTTGGACAATTTGGATTATTTCTGTATTTTGGCCCTCAATCTCTGAGATTCTCTCTTCTGCTTGGCTAATTCTGCTTTCCATGCTTATTAGTTTATTTATTTCAACCACAGTATTCTTTACTGCTGTTATCTCTTTTATCAACTCCTTCCTATTTTCCTCTTGTCTCTCCCTAATTGTTTTCATTCTCTCTATTAATGTCTTGATGTCTGAGCTTGTAGTATGTGACCAGTCTGGGGGCTCATCATTTTTTGCATCCCAAAGTCTGTTTTCTCAGTGTCTTGTCTCCCAAGGGTCTGTGTGAGACCTATATTTTTCTTTTGGTTTTTCTTAATTTGTGCAGATTTTCCTCCCCACTTCTTACCCCCCTTCTTTAGTTCTGTTGTTCACAGGTGATTGTGCTGCTTTTACTTCTGTTTTCTCAATCTCCCATTCTTCCTTATGTGAATCCTCTATCTTTGTTCATTTCTGAAACTTGACTGTGGGTTGTGGGCTGTACTTTTTTTTGCAGTTTTGAGATTTAATTGAGGGGGAAGCTGTGATTCACAATCTATCTGCAGATCCCAGTATCTACTTCACACTGCCTTGTAATCTGTCTGTGCAGTGAGGGAATAGGTTTACTCACTGAAAGTGAAATGGGGTCAGAAAAAGGAAAATAATGGAATACGGGAGGGGAGGAAGAGAAAGGTAGTGAGTGAGAAGAGTAAGAGGGAAAACAGACAAACATACCGACTAACAAATGAAAAGAGACATAATGACAGAAAAGATTTAAAAAACCCTAAAACATACATACAGTCACAGAAGTCAATCAACCTCCTTATTGATACTATTTCCCTACACAAACATGAAGTCTAAAGAAAAAAACAATCAGCAAAGTTAGGTCCCATGTTTGAGGCTGACGGAACTGGGCTGAGCTGTGTGGGTCAATGCAAGCCTCTGCCTGGTCTCAGGGCTCCAGCTGCTCTCTGGATCTGCCGGCGGGGGTGTCAAGTTGGGGGAGGCAGAGTGCAAGACAGCCAGGAGCTGCAGGTTGGAGTGGCACTGGGCAGCTCAGGCAGAGCGGTACAACATGCTTGGGGCCCCGGAACTCCATGAGGGGGGAGTTGAGGTCCACCCTGTGTGGAGTGAGGGAGAGGTGCGTGAGGGAATGGCGACACTGGCAGCCTCATCAGCAGTGCGGTGCATGGGAGGAGTTCCATGGCCGGGAGCCCAGGGCCCACCCTGGAAGGGGGAGGGAATGACTGCAGGAAGGAGTGTGGCAGCTGGGGCCAGGTCAGCAGTACAGTTGTGGAACTGAGGGTCTACAGCTCGCGGGCCAACATGGCCTGCAGCAGCGATGGCAGTGGTGGCAGTGGCAGAAGACAGAGCAAAATATGGGGCTAGTTTCTGCTATCCTGCAGGCCTGTGAGACTGGTTGAAGAGCAGGCTGACAGTGGTGGCAGTAGGAGCCACCAGGGGAGAGCAAGAGTCTCTATGGGCACTAACTTTCATGGAGAATCTCACAGACCAACCTGTCCCTTTGCCATCTTGCCAGAAGCCCCTCATATGTGAATGTTTATAACAGCATTATTCATAATAGCCACAGAAGAAAACTAATCCAAAAGTCTATCAACTAATGCATAAACAAAATGTGTACACTTTGTTTGTGCTTACATACAAAGGAATCATATTTAGTCATACAAAGGAATAAAGTATTGATACATGCTACAAGATGAATGAAAATTTTATGCTATGTGAACATAGTTAGTCACAATGATCATATATTATATGATACCATTTATATAAAATGTCAAGAGTAGGCAAATCCGTAGGAACACAACAAAGATTAGCGGTTGCCATGACCAGGAGTGAGGAAGTAATAGGATATACTGCTATACAGTTTGAAGTTTATTTGGGGGGTAATGCAAATGTTCTGGAATTAAATAGTATAAGAGTTCCATAATCTTGTAAAAAGGCAAAAACCTACTGAATTCTACCCTTTAAAAGGTGAATTTTATTGTATGCAAATTATATATCTGTGTGTGTATATATACATATGTATATGAATGCAATCCTCCTTTTGAGCAGAAAAAGCATGCAATGTGTGATATCACTTATGAGGCAGAATTGCTGTGGTAGAAGCAAATCAAATAAGCATCCTTTCTTATGCTTAGTATGGAAACAACTATATTTCTGCATTGTTTTTCTCAGCCATGCACTGGTCCACACTAGTTGATAGATATTCAGATAAGAGATAGGATTTAAGAATTGGTGTCAAAAGAAATAAGGAAATGTACTTATTTCCCCTGTTATTCCTTTGTCCCATTCACAGCATCATTAATTATAATGGTATCACTCATTTATTAACAGGCTAGTCTTGGGTATACACTCATGGCTTATATTGCTTGCCATGTTAGATAATAAGCTTTATTTATTTACAGTACCTTTTGGTGTTGACTGAGATCTAAATTAGCAAGTTTGGCAATCTGTCTTATTCACTGGACTTAGTATAGCCCTTAATAACTTCTATTTATTTTTAGAAATCAGACATATGTTAATATTTATCCCCATTGATCACATTAGATATATTTTACTTAGACACAGAGGGTAAATCTAAAGGGATGTGAACTTCAGAAAATACCATGTTGTCTCCCAGAGTAATTACATAGAAGAGAGAATGTGTATTTGGATATACAGAAAGTAGACACTGTCTCATGTCTACAGATTTTTAGGAAAGTCATCTTCCATCTCCTCTTCTTTCCTTCAATACAAAATTATGGTAAGTTGAATTTTTGATTCTTTAAAAATCAATAAGCTAAAAACTGCAAAATATAGAAATGTCCAGTAATCTCAGTATAGAGATGACTTGGGTATAATTAGAGCTAAAGCAGTCATTGGTTCACGGCAGCACTTACAGGCATATTGAGTACTCATCAAGCCAATTATCCATAATTTCAGATAATAAGGGCATGTAAAAATTAGTCATCTAATAAAAAGGGGTGTTTTGGCCTTTAATTATCAAGACTGGTTCCAATTATCTATAAACTTTTCAATTCTCTTCATTTCTTAGATTTAGCCACAGGAGCATTGGAATTCAAATATTATGCCTTGATTTATTTCCAAAGGGAGCAATTGAAACACAGAATGAAAAGGACAAGAGACCAAAAGGTTACTGATCTTTTTTTCTCTAAATTGCACTTAATTTGCTCAGAAAATAAACATTTACTTCTCTGCCACCAATTAAATTTTTTTTCTTTTTATGTTTTATGAAGAAAACTTTAAGCTCAAGTGTATAATGAGATTTCATAAACTCATTGCCCAACTCCAAAAACCATTGGTGCTCTGCCATAATTATTTCATCTATCCATTAGCCATTTTTTAAAAGGTGAGATATGTTTAAATAATTCCTGGCATAATATTATTTATTTAAATACTTCAGTTTATGTCTGAAAAACAATAAACAAGAACTTTTGGATGAAAAATATCATCACCATTCATAAAAAATTAACAATCTATTATTAGTTATCATTTAATATACAGAGCCATTCAAATTTTTCTGATTATATAAAAAGTGTCTTTTTACAAAATATTTGTGTAGTTTCGTATCCAAACAAGTTCCACTTGTATGTAGAAATCATGCCTCTTAAGTAATTGTAAGTTTCTTTTGATGTAGAGCAGGCCTCTACTCCCCCACCTGGCTTCCACCAATCCTAATTTTGTTTTTATGAGGGCCACTATTTTGTTTCTTATTATCTTTTCAAGTTTTACATTTGGCTGGGCTCAGTGGCTCAGCCTGTAATCCCGCGCTTTGGGAGGCCGAGGTGAGTGGATTGCCTGAGCCCGCGGGTTCGAGACCCACCTGGGCAACTTGGCGAGACCTCATCTCTACAATAAATCAAAAAAAAATCAGCTGGGCGTGGTAGCGCATGCCTGTAATTCCGGCCACTTGGAAGGCTGAGGCGGAAGGATTCACCAGAGCCCAGCAGGGAACCTGCAGTAACAGCTCTGCATTCAGACAACCCGTCAGAAGAAGGAACACCCTTCTCAAAGAGACATACTAAAGCTGGGAACTCATTATCAATTTTTTATTATTATTTTGTTTTGGGGTGTTTTGGGGGGTACTGGTTAATTTGTTTGATTGTCTCATTTGGTTGCTTTTGCTTTGTTAGTTGGTTGGTTTTCTGTGTTTTTTTTCTTTTAATTACCTTTCTTTGTCCTTTCTCTGTTTTTTGTCCTTCTTTCTTTCCTTTTTGCATTTTCTTTTTTTTCTCTTTTTCTCTCTTCCTCCACCTTTCCCTTTTTTCTCTCTTTTCCCTCTTATACCCTGTCTTGGATTCAGGGGTTATGCAAGCATATACACTGTAATGTCATTTTGTGCAGAGACAGACAGACAGCAAGTCCTAGCTGACCCATTCATCAGATAGCAAACCATATGATCTGCCAATAGGTTCAGAATCCTTGCATTCACCCCACCTCTTAGTAAGTGCTCAAAATTGCAAAAAGAAAGCACAATGTCCCACCCACATCCATACTTCATAATTGAATAAACCTGGAGCCCCAGCTCAGGGAAAGACAAAAAGTAATGCAAATATCAGAAGTGACTGCTTCTCCATTTTCCATATAGTAACAAAATTAAAAAGAAAGATAAGATAACTACTACAAATACATAAAAACCAATGAAAAACTGCAAGTAACCACCAGAGACCCAGCAAAAGGTCAATGCTAGAAAGAAAAGTTACTGGGACACAAACAACGACTATCTTCAAGAATGACAGTACTCAGAAGGTATTTATGGAAATCAGAGAATCATTGGATAGAATGAATGGAAATCAAGAAATGCTAGGGCTAAAACTAAATGGAATTGCAGCAGAACTGGACAGACTCAAGAAAGCATATTCAGAAATAACAGAAATAAAAAACTCCATCCAAGAAATAAAAAACAAACTAACAAGCATGGGAAGAAGAATTGACCAAGCAGAAGAAAGAATCTCAGAACTGGAAGACTAAAATATGGAATTAACCCAATCTATTAAAAATATAGAAAAGCAACTTAAGAAGAAGGAGGAAACTCTCCAAGAGATGTGTGATTTTATCAAGAAACCAAACCCATGTCTGATTGGAATACCTGAAATAGAAAAAGAAACAGAAAACACCTTGTAACAAACATTCCATGAGGTCACTCAAGTAAATTTCTGTCATCTGGCCAGAGAGGCTATAGAAGCACAACAGATCCAGAGAACTCCTGCAAGACATCTCATGAGAAGACCAACTCCTAGCCCTAGACACATAGTAATTCACCTACACAATGTAGGCATAAAAGAAAATATCCTAAAGGCAACAAGAAGTAAAGGTCAGACTACCTACCAGAGGAAGCCAATAAGGATTGCTGCCAACTTATCTGCAGAAACACTACAGGCCAGAACAAATTGGATCCCCAATCTTTAATGTTCTCAAAGACAAACTATTTCAACCAAGAATTTCCTGCCCAGTGAAGCTAAGCTTCATCAGTGACAGAGAATTATAATCCTTCTGAGACATCCAATCCTTAAGAGAATATGTTACTTTGACCAGTTGTACAGGAGACATTTTAAAAAGTCCTGTGCACAGAAGAAAAGGGAAAAATGAAAGACCATGCACTTCACAGGATCACAAACACAGAAGCAGCAGAACACAGAGCATACCTGCAAGAATGAAAACACACACATATATGAACACAAAAGCTAAACAAAAACAAAACAACCTTATAAGAGCATTATGTCTGGGACAGTCTCCCACATTTTAATAATCAACATGAATGTAAGTGGACTAAGTGCACCACTGAAAAAACATAGAATGGCAAACTGGATGCAAACACATGACTCAGTATCTTGCTGCCTCCAAGAAATGCATCTCACCACAAAGGATGCCCACAGACTCATAGTTAGAGAACAGAAAACAAATAATTAGGTGAATGGATAGCAAAAGAAGGCAGGAGTTACAATCTTATTATCAGACAAAACAACGTTCAATCTATCAAAAATTTTAAAAGATACAAAAGAACACTACATAATGATAAAATGCTACATCCATCAACAAGAAATATCCATTCTAAGCATACATGCACCCAACACAGGAGCACCAGCTTTTGTAAGGAAGCTACTAAGTAAACTAAAAAAAGATATTGACTCTAACACTATCATATCTGGGGACCTAAATATTCTACTAACAACTCTAGATAGATCATCCAGGCAAAAAGTCAACAAAGAGATCTGGGACCTCAACTTGATGCATGACCAAATCAAGTTAGTAGATACCTCCAGAACACTCCATCCAACAACCACAGAGTGTACATTCCACTCATCACCACATGGAACACACTCCAAGATTGGCCACATCCTCGGCCATAAATCAAACATAAACAAATTTCACTAGTTTGATATATTGCTATATAATTTCTCAGAGCATAGTGGAATAAAAATAAATATCACCACTGATATAATTTCCCCAAACCCCACAAAGACATAGACACTAAGCAGCATGATGTTAAACAACTCCTGGTTCAACACAGAAATCAAAACAAATTAAAAGATTCCTGGGAAAAAATGAAAACAAAGAAACATCTTATCAAAACCTCTGGGATGTCATGAAATCAGTAATAAAAGGGAAATTCAAGTCTCTACAAATTCACAGCAAGAAAATAAAAAGAGAAAAAATTGACAGCCTAACAAATCACCTAAGAGAGCTGGAAAAAAAAGAGCACCAAAAACTTAACTTCAGCAGAAGAATCCAGGTCACCAAAGTAAAAGCTGAAATATAGGGCACAGAAGATAAAAATATCATAGAAAAAATCAAAGAAACAAAAACCTTGTTCTTTGAAAAGATAAACAAGATGGATGGACCCCTAGTCAGAATGACCACGAAAAAGAGAGAAAAAAACCAAATAAGCACAAAATGAAATGCAAAAATTCAAGTCACAACTGACCCAGAAGAAATACAAATATTTATCAGAGATTAATATGCACACCTGAATGAAAAGAAACTCAAAGCCTAAATATAATGGAAGATTTTCTAACATCACACATCTTTCCAAGGTTGAAACAAGAAGAAACTGAGCTCCTAAAGGGACCAATAACAACTCAGGAAATTGACTCTGTCATAAGAAAACTACCTACAATAAAAAAAAGGCCCTAGACCAGATGGATTTTCAGTGGAATTCTACTAAATGTAAAAGGAGTAGCTGGTATCAATCCTGTTGAGAGTATTACAGGCAATCGAGAAAGATGGAACACTCCCCAAATCATTTTGTGAAGCTAACATCATACAAATGCCTAAAATGGATAAAGATCCAACAAAGAAAGAGAACTACAGGCCAATATCCTTAATGAACATAGATGCAAAAATTCTCAACAAGAGTCTAGCAAATTGGATCCAACAACACATCTCAAAAAATCATCCACCATGACCAAGTAGCATTCATCCCTGGGATGCAGGGCTGATTCAACATTTACAAGAGCATAAATATAATTAAATACATCAACAGACGTAAAAACAAGAACCATAAGATTATATCATTAGATGCAGAAAAAAACTTTCAATTTTTTCTTGATAAAAGACCTTGAACACCTAGGCATAGAGGAAACTGCCTCAAAATAATAAGAGCCATCTGTGATAAACCCACAACCAACATATTACTAGATGGACAGAAACTAGAAGCATTTCCCCTGAAAACTGGAATAAGATAAGGATCCTGTTCAACATAGTGTTGGAAGTCCTAGTTAAAGCAATCAAACAAGAGAAGGAAATCAAGGATATCCAAATAGGAAAAGAAGAAGTCAAGTTTTTCCTCTTTGCTGATGATGTGATCCTATACCTCAAAAATCCAAAAGACTCTGTCAAATAACTTCCTTGTACTAATGTAGGATTTTGGCAAAGTCTCAGGATACGAAATAAATTTGCAAAAGAGAGTTGCATTCTTATATACCAAAAACAAACAGAGAACCAAATAAAAAGCACAATCCCATTCACAATAGCTACAAAATAAAAATGAAAATAAATAACTCAGCATCTTAACCAGAGGAGTGAAAGATCTTTACAATGAAAACTATAAAACACTGTTCAAAGAAATCAAGATGATACAAACAAATGAGAAAATATTCTGTGCTCATGGATTGGAAGAGTCAACATTGGTAAGATGTCCATCCTACCAAGGACAATCTACAGATTCAATGCAATACCCATTAAATTATCAACATCATTCTTCTCAGACCTGGAAACAATATAGGAATTCATATGGAAACGTAAACGACCACAAATAGCCAAAACAATCCTTAGCAAAAGAGACAAGACAAAACAGGATATATCACACTTCCAGTCTTTAATTTGTATTATAAGGGTACAATAATCAAAACAGCCTGGTATTGCTACACAGACTGGCAAATAGGCCAATAGAATAGAATAGGGAATCTGGAAGCAAAACTCCAATTTCTCAACCAACTCATCTTTGACAAAGCCTCCAACAGCAACCACTAGGGAGAGGAGAACCTATTCAGCAAATGCTTCTGGGAAAACTGGCTGACCATTTTCAGAAGAAGGAAACAGGACCTATTGTCATACATAAAAATTAACTCCAAATGGATCAAAGACTTAAATGTAAAACCCCAAACTTAAAGAATTTTAGAAGTGCAGGTGACACTCTTATGGAAATTGGAATAGACAACAAATTCCTGATCAAAACCCCAGAAGCCCTTGCCATAAGAGATAAGAGAGACAAGTGGGACCTCATAAAATTGAAAAGCAGCTGCAAAGCAAAAGAAACCATCAGGAGAGTGGGGAGACAATCTACAGAATGGGAAAAAATATTTGCCAACTGCATATTTGATGAAGGCCTAACATCCAGGATCTAGAAGGAACTCAAAACGTGCTGAAAGATAAAACAAAACAAAACAAAACAGCCCCAGTAAAAAGTGGGCAAAAGACATGAATAGACACTTTTCAAAAGAAGACATATAAGCAGCCAAAAAACACATGAAAAAATGCTCAGCCTCACTAATCATCAGAGAAATGCAAATCAAAACCACATTGAATTACCATCTAACTCCAGTAAGAATGGCCATCATTAATATAACAAAATACAATAGATGCTGGCAAGAATGCAGAGAAAAGGGAATGCTTCTACAATGCTGGTGGGAATACAAACTAATTCAATATCTAGGAAAATAGTGTGGCATTTTCTAAAAATACTAGAAATTGACCTTCCATATGACCCAGCAATCCTCCTTCTGGGGTTATGCCTGGAGGAACTTAAATCCCTCTATGAAAAAGATACCTGCATGCTTATTGCAGTGCTATTTACAATAGCTAAAATATGGGACCAAGTGTGCTGTCCATCGAAACTGGAATGGATAAAAAATATGTGGTACATATACACAATGGAATATTACACAGTCATAAATAAGAACAAAAGTATGGACTTTGCAGCACCTTGGGTTGATTTAGAGTTTTTAATACTCAGTGATTTATCTCAGAAACAAAGAACTGAGTGCCACATGTTCTTACTCATAAGTGCATAAGGGTGTTTCCTATGTTTTCTTCTAGAATTTTTATAATTTGAGGTTTTGCATTTAGGTCTTTGATCCATTTTGAGATGATTTTTGTGTATGGGGATAGGGGTTCAGTTTCATTCTTCTGTATGTGGTCAGTCAGTTTTCCCAGCACCATTTAAAAAAATATGGTCTCCTTTCCTCAGTGATTGTTATTGGTGGCTTTGTCAAAGATGAGTTGGTTGAGAGACCAAACTCAAAATAAAGTAAAAGGAAAACAACCCCATTAAACAAACAACCTTGTTAAAAAGTGAACAAAGGACATGAACAGACACTTCTCAAAAGAAGACATACAAGCAGCCAACATACACATGGAAAAATGTTCAGACTCATTTATCATCAGAGAATTGCAAAACATAACTACAATGAGATACTACCGAACTCCAGTAACAATGACTATCATTAATAAGTCAAAAAACAGCAGATGCAGGCCCAGCTGCAGTGTAAAGGGAACACTTCTAAACTGTTGATGGGAGTACAAGCTAGTTCAACCAGTATGGAAAACCTTGTGGGAATTCCTAAAAGATCTAAAAAATGAATCTTTCATGCTGGAGTCCAGCTCCAGGAGAGAGTCAGGGCTTGAGACAGACAAATCGGGAAGTGGCAAAAAAGAAAAGACGAAAATGACAGGATCCTTCTTCCTGAGGAGAGTTCAAGACTCTGCCAATTTTTATTTATTTTTCACAAGCTTATATAGGTTTCCCACTCAGCCCTGTACCCACAAATGTATCTTATGTTGCTAACCAAAGGCCCACGTACATCCTTTTTGCACTCACAATAAGGTTGACTTTTAACAATTTCAACCACAGATGGTGTTTTTCTTAAGTCAAACATTTATGAACATCCTGGTTTTCTTCCTAACTTTCTCATAATTATTTACTATTATAGGCCTATAATATCCTTACCCTATAAAACTAAACCTTAACCCTAAGTCTTATTTAACTTACTTACTACTATATATTTATTTCTATTAATCTTATTTCTATCCTTATGTCCCTATATTTTCTTAACTATCACTTATACTATTATATATCTCTTATCTTACTAGTTTATCTTATCTTACTATCTTATTATTAATATTCTAAATTCTATCTTCATTAAACTACTTATTTAATCTGAAAATATCTTAACCTCTTCTTTATCTCAAATGGTTGTTTTCCACCAGCTCTCAGCTGGGGTCTGTTGTCTATTAGGAAGTGGCTGACTTGTTCTTCTCGGCCTCCTGCTGTTTACTGAAAAACAACCTTACACACCCTAAAGGGCACCCCTTTTGCTGCATTCTCACCTCTCTTATGCCTAGGTATAATTTTTGCTGTCAAATGCCATCATCCATTTGCACATCTATTATCTCAATTAAAGAGGGAACATTCTCAAGCCTATGCACACAATCCTTCAAAGTTAGGGAAGGTCCGTCAACAGGATCCATGGGGCTTTGCCTCTGTCATGGCCGCATTTTACTGGGACCTTGCTCCCAGCCGTCATTTTTCCTGATTTCAGGTCCCTTTTACCTTACTTTTACTAGTGATTGTGGCTCCCGGCACTTTCATATGATCCAGCAATCCCTTTCCTGGGAATATGTCTAGAGGAACATAAACTGTTCCACCAAAACGACACCTGCACACACATGTTTATTGCCACACTATTCACAACAGCAAAAATATAGTTATAATTCAAGCATGGACATTTTTACATGCTTTCTATAAATCCATAATTATGCCACTTTTTGAAGATCCACTGAACCTAGTAATTAAATACTTCCTAAAATGTCTTTGTTGTTAGCTTCTGTGTAGTTAACCTGAAACCAAATTTTCTCTTGTTGTCTATTACCACCCACACACATGCACATTTTACTCTAGTGATCTCTCTCACAGGCATTTGTCCTGTTGACCTCAAATTATACTTTTTAAGAACCAACCCTACTGCCCATCCAAAGTGGACTGGATAAAGAAAATGTGGTACATATACACGATGGAATATTGTGCAGCCATAAAGAAGAACAAAATCATGGACTTCACAGCAAATTGAATGGAGTTGAAGACCATCATGCTAAGTGATTTTTCACAGAAATAAATAACTGAATGTTGCATGCTCTCACTCCTAAGTGGACCCTGAACAATAATTCATAAACATAAGAGAGAGATGCCAGTCACTGGGCACTGCTAGGAGGGAGAGAGAGAAAGGCGGATGGGAGTCACATGACAACACAAAGTGTATCAGGTCCACTACCAGAGGAATGAGGACTAGTTGGAAGCCTAAACTTCACCTACATGCAGCCTATCTATGTAGTTAATCCTTACTTGTACCCCACATCTCTATAATAAAATAGAATAAAATAGTTAAAAGACCAAAAAACCCAAAAGACAAAAAATAATTTAATTATTAGCTTAAAATGACATAATATGTCCAAGCCATAGTGAAAATAGCTGTCAAAAAATCTCACTTATTACCAAAGACAAAAGAAGCATGTAAATATCGTAGTATATAGATAACTATGTGATGGAATACATTTGTTCTAAATGATTGTTCTCTGGCTGATTGTTTTTTATTTTTAACACTATTTCACCAAAGAGCTCTTTATGATATTATATTTTCAACTTTCAAGAAAAATTCCAACTAAGGATCATTATCTCTATGAAAGCAACTGATAAATCTGGATTTGGAGACATGAGGTAATAGGCTAGGAATAGAAACCTCTGGCTATTCAAAACGTATGAATGGTGAGTATATATCAAACAGAAAATACTCTAGTAATTGTTTGGTTTCATTTTTCTAGAGCTCACAGAAAAACATGCATGAGAACCATGAGTGTATTTTACTTTACATCATATAAAATTCAACAAAAATATGGTGAAAATACTGGCATGTAGTTCCTAAAAAAAGAGCATTAAAATAGTTTACTTCTTTGAGGTGAGAGAAGGGGGAAGAGTAAAATTCAGACGAATTTACTTATGTTAATTTTTATATAATTATCTATTTGAAGTGATCTGTAGACAAGACTTGGCAAATACTCCCCTTTTCTCCCCACACCATTCCATTTGCCTCTTGACTCAGAAGTGTGTCAATTTTCCAATAGAGGAAGTACACATGAAACTACAGTCCCTTAACAAAATATTTGTTTTTCTTTAGAGCTCTGTAGCATTTAAACTACTCAAATTTTTGACTTTTACAATTTTCTATGGGGTAGATGGCATACAAAAGGGATCACACCAAAAACTGGAATTATCTTTCATAGTACAGGCTTCTCCAGTTAGCTAAATGTTATAGGAACCCATCAACATCTGTGTACCAGCTATCATTATTGTGAGAGGCAGAGGCTGCATTTGGCTTCAGTGATTTGTTTATTTTTGTGCAGAGAAATATGTAAAGACATATGTGGCTTCTATTGAAATAGCTGTGATTAAATGAAACATTTTAAATAAGGTATTGCTAATGTTGATACTATATCATTTGATTATTAGCTTTGGGAATGACTAATAAAAGACATTATTAACCAGGCTCGGTGGCTCAGTCTGTAATCCCATGCCTTTGGGAGGCTGAGGTGAGTGGATTGCCTGAGCCCGCGGGTTCGAGACCCACCCGGGCAACTTGGCGAGACTTCATCTCTACTATAAATAAAAAACCAGCCAGGCGTGGTAGCATGTGCCTGTAGTTCCAGCTACTTGCAAGGCTGAGGCGGAAGAATCGCCGGAGCCCAGCAGGTCTAGGCTGCGGTGGCCGGGAGTGGCCACTGCACTCCAGTCTGGGCGACAGAGTGAGACTCCAACTCAAAACAACAAAAAAAAAGACATTATTAGCTGTTATTTTATTTTAGGGTGCTTCAGGAATCATTTTGTGTGATGTCATTAGGGTAAGAGCTCTGATTCTGAATGTCTCAGTAATTTCATTTTAGTATGTACCACTTAATTTTAGTATTAATTCTAGAGCGGTCATTCTAATTCAGTATACCACTAATGCTATCTTAGACTCATCTCCATATACACTTGAAAAAAAGTTACTGGGACATTCAGAATCAGAGCTCTTATACTAATGACATCACAGAAAATAATTCCTGAACCATCTGGTTTTGTGAATCTCTTTTCCCTGTGTCCTTTCTCAATCTTAAAAAATATAATATGAGGTCAATGAGACAAATGCCTGTGAGAGAGGTCAATAGAGTAAAATGGGTATGTGTGTTGGTGGTAGTAGAAGCACGAGACAATTTGGTTTCTGGTTAACCACACAGAAGCTAACAACAAAGACATTTTAGGAAGCATTTAATTACTAGGTTTAGTGGACCTTCAAAAAGTGGCATCATTATAGATTTATAGAAACCATGTAAAAATGTGCATGCTTGAATTATAACTATGTTTTTGCTGTTGTGAATAGTGTGGCAATAAACATGTGTGTGCAGGTGTCTTCCATGACACTTGGAATTTATAACCCATAGTTGAATGGATCCAGCAGAGTCTTGGAGACTTGATCCAAGGGAGAATTTGGAATGGATAGTGAACTGAGACAGGAAGACAACTGATTGACTGATTGACTTACTGATTGACTGAATAAAGACTTAAATAAATAAGTATGTAAAGCCGGGCTCGGTGGCTCAGCCTGTAATCCCGCGCCTTTGGGCGGCTGAGGTGAGTGAATTGCCTGAGCCTGCGGGTTCGAGACCCGCCTGGGCAGCGAGACCTCATCTCTACAATAAATCAAAAAATCAGCTGGGCGTGGTGGCACATGCCTGTAGTTCTAGCAACTTGAAAGGCTGAGGCAGAAGGATTGCCGGAGCCCAGCAGGTCGAGGCTGTGGTGGCCAGGAGCAGCCACTGCACTCCACTCTGTGTGACAGAGTGAGACTCCAACTCAAAAAAATAAAATAAAATAAAATAAAAATAAAAATAAATAAATATGTAAATAAAAGAATGAATAAATGAGAATCAAAAGGCTAAAGATAGAGACAAAAAGAAAGGATAGTAGCTTGAAAATAATTTTAAAATGTTATTTGAATTTAAAATTTCTATCCATAATAATTTCTAGCTCTTTCTTCTTTTGGTTCTCAGTTTTCTTATTTTTAAAATGAAAGAAAATGAATTATTTCTAGGGGCCCTTAAGCTATAAAACATTGAGGATACAAATTTTAGTTTGAGACTGTAATACCTTAGGTTCAGGGGAGTGGTTCTAAGTCAGGAGTTATTCAAGAGACATTTGGCAATGTCTGGAGACTTTCATGTTGTTACAACTGAGAGATGGTTGCTATGGTTATCTACTGAGTAGAAGTTGGAGATGCTGTTAAACAACCTGCAGTGCACAGGACAGGCCCCTACAACAAAGAATTTTCCAACCTCCGATGTCAATGCTGCCAAGGTGGAGAACCCTGGTTTAGTAGGCCTCAACAAATGAATATTTTCAATCTCTGCTTTCCCTCACTTTAATATACCCTGGCTAGAGGGATCAGTTTCAATTACTTAAGTAGTATCAAAATATGTCACAATCCAGTGTCTCAAGGTTCTTCTGAGTTACTTAACTGGCGTTCATCAAGTCAGAAATCTAAGCTCCTTAAAATTTGGTTCCTAGTAAAGCATATATGGTAATATTATGTAATGTCTCAAATCAAGGTACATGCAAATAGACACATTACACTTACAGAAATCTCCTGGAGGTACATTAGGTGTCATAGATATGTAATTATTTATTATGACGCCCATTCAGTAAACTTATTTAAGGAGCCCTGAGTCACTTCAGCAAACTAAGTAGGGGAGCAATTTTATCTGAAGTTCTTCATTATTTTCTACTTTTTTTGCTTGGACCTCTCCTTTCTTCTTTTCCTACTTGTCTTTAAACACTGACATTTTGCCACTTTTCCTTCTTCCACTATTCCAGGAAGGAGCAGCATTTCCTGTCCTGCAATTGTGTTTTTCTCAAGAACCCAGGTCTGATCGAGAAAATAAGGACATGGAAGTAAAAAATCAGACTGTTGCAGGCAATTCTGAATGTCTGCCTACCTCAGTATAGCATGTCACTAATTTATTCAAATATTTACTTACTTCTTTTTTCATAGTTCAAGATAGCAATTTCCCTAGACTTGACTTGAAAACAAAGGACTGTTTGTGCTAGGTTAGTCCCTAGTTACATCCCTGGTCAAGTGATAGTGATGAGAGAGTGCTCCTTGAGGGACCCCTATTAATCTTCGTATCGTTTGCAGCACTTGTTAAAATATTTTGCATATACAAGGGATAAGATGCTAAATGAATTGAAGTTTCCTGTTTGAGAAGCTTAAAGCCATAACATATCTCCAAAGAGCTCTCAATCTAGTTAGTAACTGAAGCAACATATAAAAAATATCACTGGTAATACACACCAGTAGCAAGGTTAGAAATACATATAATAAATGTCATAAAGGTCCAGTAGCAGAAAAGGTTACTTTCGCTTGGAAAGAGTCTGGTTAAAGAAGGCTTCAAGGGGCAAGTAATAAAGAAATCTTGTCAACACTGATATTTAAACATTCCCCATAAAAAATCTTAGAATGTCAGAACTAGAAGGTACTTTAGTCTGACCTCTTATTTTACACATTTGGAAGTATAGGTCCAGTGATAGAAAATAGTTTTTAAAAGTCACCCAGTGACCATTACTCTAAATGTAATATGACACATAATACCTCTCACCCTGAAAAACAGAAACGCATGCTATAAAGTCAATCAGAGCTCCTCCTCATGGAACCACTGACTACTTTGCCAGTGTGAGTTTGGAGAGATTGTCCCATGTGGGATACATGCAAAATCTCTGGTTATCTCTCCATATGCTCACTTCAGATACAAGTTCAAAAACAGAGACTTAGAAACTTGACTTTTCTCTGGCTAGAACATCTTAAGCTTGTTCAGTCAAACACCAAGTTAGATAACAGTGAATCAGTGAAACTGCAGTGTTTCTATTTAGATAGAAATGTGTATTATATAATTGCAGCATGCATTGTCTTCTACTTAGTGATTGGCATTCACCCTCAAAGGTCCATGACACAATACGTCTTAGAATTCTAAAGTCTTTCACATTTGCAATCATAGGTTGGAGACATCTTGAAGGTCATTAGATTCAATCCCTATCCCCTAGCTTCCTCACCTGCTGCATGCTAAGATAGTCTACTATCTTTTTCAGATAATAGTGCCTGTGATGTAGGACGCCTATGCATATTTTATGCTATTTTTATCAACATTTCTCCTATCTCCAGACCTGCTTCAGGCCCCACAGTATCTGAATAAAAATGTTATGGGAAAATGTCAGGGTACTAAGAAAAATCACATAAATTTTCTTCTACTTTTTCTTAAATATTTTGAAGAATTTGGTCACATTTCATTCATAATGTCAAGCACCTATCTGAATGTATTACCTATACACCTCTGTGAGTCTTAGCTGCTAAAAGTGTTAAAGTATTGGACGTCTGGAAATTATACAAGGTCCCAAAATAGCTGGCATTGCTGCCTTTTTTTTTTTTTTTTTTAACCTATGAGCAAGTTATACGCAGCAGAAACTCGTGATCATTTTAGGAAGTGATCAAGTTACATGCAAACGGACACATTACTCTTACAGAAATCTCCTGGAGATACATTAGGTGCCATAGACATGCAACTATTTATTATGACACCCATTCAGTAAATTTATTTAAGGAGCCCTGAACCACTTCAGCAAATGTATCACCAAACTAAGTAGGGGAGCAGTTTTTTCTGAAGTGATCATTTTAGGAAGAGAAAATGGTCCTTTGAAATGATCTGGACTGAACCCCACAAACTCTACTAAGCATTTAAAAAGAATAATTGTCTTTAAAAATATTGAATAATTTAGAATCATCTACTAGTTATGGATCAAATGGAAATTTGTTGAAATCATAACAACATAAGGACTGATTTAGCCCATACAATGATATTAAGTACAACCCCAAAAGGTGTCAAAAATTGTGGTTCTACTTTAATGACAATGAAAATGTACCTTTGTAAAATAGATTTCTATATGGATAAAAGTTCATCAGTCATGACAGATTATGTAATGTGAATTTTTCAATGTACTAGATCATGTGCAGAGGCTTCTTTACATCAAAATGCACATTTAAAACTCTAGATTGGTTTAAATTATATTCCTTGATTTTTTTCTTGGACCAAAACTGTTTTAGGAATTCTAACTACATAGAATAGGAAATCTGGGTACTTGGGAGGAACCACAAAAATTGATCTAGTCCAGCCTTCTGCATTCAAGCATCTAAGGGTTAGCAAAAAACATTAGTTCTGATTGGTCTTGAAGGTTTAGTTCTTGATCACCAAGAATGATTAATGAACTGTCATATAAGAACATTAACTATATACTAAGAGCTTTAGGTGTATCTTGGTACTGTAGATACCACTAGATACCTTAATTTCCTTATCTTAATCTTTATAATACACTTATGATATAGGTAGAGTTATTACTCTCAAGAGGAAAACAAATGTTACAGAGGTTAGGTACTGAATTCAAAATCATACATATGCAGAATCTGGATTCAAATCTGAATACACCCCCAAAGCTAATCCACTACACAAGAACGATGCTTCACTTTTTTTGTCCAGAGTGAAAAAATAGTTTTTCATTCTAAATTCTAAAGTAGGGGTAAGAGTAACAAAACTTCTCATTTTTCATAAGCATTTTATGAGACCAATTGAGCAACCAAAGCCATTAATGAGAAGAAATGGTCCTCCAGGCTTTTTGCTCTAAGAGAAGCTCCTACCTCCAGTTTGAATCTAAAGGTTTGGTTGGATTAACCTTTTATGGTATTTCTGTTATAATAAGAAGAATTTAATGTTTAATTAGTTCTCATAATATAATTTCCATCATTCTTGTCCACATTCATATCATCTTTTCTCCGCACTATTGCAATAGCCTCTTCTCTCTTTCAATTTACTTTGTAAATCACTGCTATTTTTATTTTTTTCACTAACATTGTGATGCCCCCAATTCTTTAGTTTCCCTATTTTTTTTACTAGATACAGTGTGTCCCCTATTGTTCACAACTACTTGGCTCACACTCATTATTCTATTTTATTGCACCATATTTCTTAATATGAAATCTTCAGTTCAATGAAATTGATTTATTCTCTGTCACTAAGGCAACATGTAAACGTCCATTTTTTCTTTACTGAATTATTCATATCACTTTTTTTTGCAAATCCACATGATATACTCTTTAATATCCCCCTCTCCACCCCATATTTGAAACTCAATAGCTTTTACAATCCGTTTGGAATATTTTATATGCCTTATTTGTACAGTGACTTAATCCTTCTTGGTTCTGTGTTTATTCTCCCCCAGCTAGGCAAAATCTTCTCCTATACAAAAATCATGGCATACTTCTAAATACTTATTTCCCAAAAGCAAAGTGACCTTGCACATAGTAGACACTCTATAAATATTTGTTGAATAAATACATAAATAAACTCAATAAAGAGATAGATTTTAACATAGAAGACACATATTTCCACTAACCTAGAGGTGATAATGAAATAGACCAACACACTTAAAAAGAGCATAGAACACACAATTGTTTACTGTATAAAGTAGAACAGATCGTTCTGGACAGTAACTATTTGCTCTGACTTCCTATACAAAATTCTCACTGTATATATTGTAACAATTCCAATTTTAATTTAAGTAATGAAAGTGACACAAGAAAAAGAATATCAGCATATCAACTCATAAATGTTTTAACTTCCCACATCGTTCATGTGAATGAGATAATAATTTGAAATATTTATTTATCACATGCCTGTATGGAATTTTTAAAATTTTGGCTCCTGCTCCCCACAACTATTATAAAAAGAATTGCTGCAGACTTCCATAATAGGCTGACTGAAACATAGAACAGACGTCCAAATTTGATTCCAACTTTTTTTTTTTTATTACCTAAAGTTGAAAACCGTTTGCTTGAATTTTGGCTTGTATAATATTTCGTGTGGAACATATTTCACTTGGTAAATATCTGCTTTTAAAGTTGTTGAAACATTTTTCCATTTTAAATTTCTGTTTTGATTGGTTGTCACTTCTCCCTTCCCCCTTTTTATTAATATTCTCTCTTTGAGGAATTGTTCCAAATAGTTTAGAGACTTAAAGGTAACACCTCATAAATTTATAAAAAGAATGATTTGTTTGTATCTGTTTTGCATTAAATGGCTGATATTTTCATTGAGACATGCAAGTTTAGTTCATTCTGTGAGAGAGAGAATGATAAAATATAAATTTATTATTTATTATAAATTAAATGTCAGTTAAATAAAGTCATTAAAAAAAGATTTTATAAATTGAAAATATCTATGCTGCATGAAAAAGTGAATAGGAAAAACATATCACACATATTATCAGTTTTCTTTAGACACCCAGTTTAACAAAGGGTGTTCCTGTCCACTATGAAATACTTGCTTGTTAAAGTGACAGTTGCAGCCGTGTTTTTGTTAGCTTTTTTCTTCATCCAACAAATCAAGAGCACTAAGCTGTTTCAGAAAACAACGAAACCATTTTCTCAGCTCCAAATTCAGGAAAGACTATGGAATGAATTAATATTTAGCCAACTCTAATGTTCAGTGAAACTGTGTTTTACAAAATAAACATACCCGTGGCGAAATAAATCACCTTTTCAAACAGTTTAAAAACAACTGTAAATTTGTTTTAATCAAAGACCTTTTATAAATTTATTCTTGTATTTGGTCTTTACATGCCCCCTTGTGGTAAAACATTAAAAAAATTAAAAAGTTTTTAAAACAGCTATGGTTTACTTTTCAGTACAAATGTTCTTTGATTTACAATGGAGTCACATCCAGATAAACTCTCAGAACACTTACATTAGCCTACATTCGGGCAAAATCATCTAACATAAAGCTTATTTGATAATAAAATGTTGAATGTATCATGTAATTTATAGAATACTATACTGAAAGTGAAAAACAGAATGGTTGTATGGGTACTTGAAGCATGGATTTAATTGGATGTCTATTGCTTTCTCACTGTTAAAGTTGATAAAAATGATAAGTTGATCCATGAATTATCATAAGTTGAGGATCATCTGTATATTTAAGTTTAAACTTAAACAAAAAATTTCAGACACTTTAAATAATCATACCATAGAGATTGATATTATAATTAAGAAATCCTAGGTGGATATAAACTTTTACATTTTCTCACCATTTAAAAGAAGGGGGGCATGCCTCATCAACAAGGGTACCTGAACAATGAATATTTGTATACCTAACCCTGAATTGTGCCCCGCAATTTTAAAATAAAAATTTTTTAAAATAATAATAAAATAAATAAATAAAATAAAAAATATTTCTGACATTAATAGAAGCACAACAAATTATGGTATACAAAAACAACAGAGAGAAATTTAATGACACATTGATATTATCTTTCTTGTGTTTTTTATAACTTTAATTTAAATAGGAATAATTGCAACATCAATGAGGTTTCAATGACTTAATATAGAATGGTAGAAAAAATAACTACATTTTGAAAACAAAATATCAACCTTTCATTGTTCTAAGGATTGCAGTGAGGACTTACTAAGGAACAACAACAACAACAACAAAAAACCCTTTTCACAAATAGCATTAATGAAACAGATTCTGAGACAGTAGAGAAGCCAGTGCAAAAAAATAGCAAATGTAAAGTATTTTTTGAAAAGTAAAGACCACCCATATCCTGGAAATAATTCCCTTTAGACACCACCAACTGTGCAGAGTTCTGTATTAAGCCATGTGTGAAAATGAATAGAAATAAATATCTGATCCCTGCCAAACCATAGGTTTTTACCATAGCCTCAAGTGCACACAGTAGTATAGAATATACAGTATGCTAGAATCTAAAGATATGGACCTGCTCTGTCAATGACTTCTTAGGTTAGGGTTATCAGATTTAGTAAATTATACAAGGATCCAAGTTAAACTGAAATTTCAAATAAATAATGAATTTCTTTTTAAAAACTATTTCTCATGAAGTAAGTGTTTACAAATACTTCTGTGATGAAAATTTCAACAACTCACCACAAAATAACTTTCTTTGGCAAATGTAAGTTTTTTTTTTTTTTTTTACTTTCAATTTGTGGGGTACATTCGGGGCTGGTTATACAAACATTCATGACGCAGGTACCCCTGTTAATGAGGTATGACCCCCTTCCCCAGTCAAATTTCGACTATTGTCTTTCCCACCTCCCCACCCCTCCACCCCACCACAGTTTCCAACTACTGTCATCCTTTTCTTATAGTATTATGGTAGTTGTTCATGGTCCACTTATGAGTGAGAACATGTGATACTCAGCTCTTTGTTTCTGTGAAAGGTCACTCAGTATTATAGACTCTAATTCCACCCAGGTTGCTGCAAAGTTCATGTTTTTGTTCTTTTTTATGGCTACATACTATTCCATCATGTATATGCACCACATTTTTTTATCCAGTTCTCTTTTGAAGAGTAGCACGGTTGGTTCCATGTCCTTGCTATTGTGAACAAGGCTGCGATAAACATACATGTACAGGTATCTTTTCTATAGAGTGATTTGAGTTCTTCCAGGTATATTCCCAGTAGGGAGATTGCAGTGTCATATGGAAGATTGAATTTTAGAACTTTTAGGAATTGCCACACTGATTTTCACAGAGGTTGTACTAGTTTACGCTCCCATCAAGAGTGTAGAAGTGTTCCCTTTTCACCACATCCTCTCCAGCATCTGTTATTTTTTTAAGTTATTGATAATGGTCATTCTGACTGGAATTAGGTGGTATCTCCTAAATGTAGTTTTAATTTTCATCTCCTTGATGACTAGTGAGGCTGAACATTTTTTCATGTATCTATTGGCTGCTCATATGTCTTCTTTTGAGAACTGTCATTCATATACTTTGCCCACTTAGTAATGGGGTTGTTTGGTTTTTTATTTTTTCAGCATACTTGAGTTCTTTGTAGATCCAATGTTAGGCCTTTCTCAGACATGGAGTTGGCAAATATTTTTTCCCAGTCTGGGCTGTCTCCCTGCTCCCTTGATGGTTTCTTTGGCTTTGCAGAAGCTTGTCAATTTGATGAGGTCCCATTTGTCTAACTCATCTCTTATGACCTGGCCATTTCAGGTTTTGATCAGGAATTGGTTGCCAGTTCCAACTTCCATATGGGTGTCTCCTGCATTTTCTAAGGTTCTTATTGTTTGATGTTTTATGTTTAGGTCTCTGATCCATTTAGAGTTAATTTTTGTGTATGGGGATAGATAGGGGTCCTGTTTCCATCTTCTGCATTTGATCAGCCAGTTTTCCCAGCACCATTTACTGAATAGATTCTCCTCTCCCCAGTGGTAGTTGGTGGAGGCTTTGTCGAAGATGAGTTGGTTTAAAAATTGAGGTTTTGCTTCTGGAATCTCACTTCTATTCTATTGGTCTGTATGCCTGTTCTTATAGCAATACCAGACTGTTTTGATTATTGAAACTTTATAATAAAACTTAAAGTCTTGGAGTGTGATACCTCCTGCTTTTTTTTTTTTTTTTACTAAGGTTTGTTTTGGGTGTTCTTGGTCATTTACGTTTCCATATGAATTCCTGTACTTTTGTTTCTAGGTTGGGAAGAATATTGCTGGTAATTTGATGGGTATTGAGTTAAATCTGTAAATTGCCTTAGATTGAATGGACATCTTAACAATGTTGATTCTTCCAATCCATAAGCATGGAATATCTTTCCACTTGTTTGTTTGTGTCATCTTTAATTTCTTTGAGCAGTGCTTCGTAGTTTTCATTGTAAAGGTCTTTCACATCTCTGGTTAGGAAGATGCCAAGGTATTTCATTTTTCTTGTGGCTATTGAGAATGGAATTGTGCTTTTTATTTGGGCTTCTGTTTGTTTATTATTGGTGTATAGAAATGAGATTGTCTTTTGCACATTTATTTTATACCCTGAGACTCTGCCAAAGTCCTTTATCAGTGCAAGGAGGTTTTTGACAGGTTATCTTGGGTTTTCAAGGTATAGAATCATGTCATCTGCAAAGAGAGATAGTTTGACTTCCTCTTTGATATTTGGATCCCCCTGATCACCTTTTCTTCTCAGATTGCCCTACCTAGGACTTCCAAAACTATGATTAACAAGATGGGTGAGTGTGTGCATCCTTGTCTTGTTCCAGTTTTCAGGGGTAATGGTTGCAATTTCTGCCTGTTTAGCAGTATGCTGACTGTGGGTTTCTCGTAGATGGCTCTTAAAATTTTGAGGTATCTTCCATCTATACTTAGATGTTTGACAGCTTTTATCAAGAAAGGGTGCTGAATTTTATCAATAGCTTTCTCTGTTTCTAATGATATAATAATGTGGTTTGTGTTTTTATGTCTGTTGATGTATTTAATTATGTCTATGGTCTTACAAATGTTGAACCAACCTTGCATCCCAGAGATGAAGCCTACTTGGACATGGTGGATGATTTTTGATATGTGTTGTTGAATCCAGTTTGGTAGGATATTATTGAGGATTTCAACATCTATGTTCATCAAGGGTATTGGCCTGTAATTCTCTTTCTTTGTTGGATCTTTACCTTGCTTGGCTATCAATGTGATGTTAGCTTCGCAAAATGATTTGGGGGGCATTCCATCTTTCTCAATTGCCTGGAATATTTTCAATAGAATTGGTATCAGTTTCTCCTCGTATGTTTTGCAGAATTCTGCTGGAAAGCCATCTGGTCCAGGGCTTTTTTTTTTGTAGGTAGATTTCTTATGATGTAGGCAATTTCCTGGGTTGCTATTGGTCTGTTTAGGTTCTTGATTTCTTCTTGTTTCAACCTGGGGAGGTTGTGTGTTGTCAGAAAGTACTCCATTGCCTTTATGTTTTCTTTTTTTTGAGTTGGAGTCTCACTCTGTCACCCAGGCTGGAATGCAGTGGCCACTCCCGGCCACCGCAGCCTCGACCTGCTGGGCTCCGGCGATCCTTCCACCTCAGCCTTCCGAGTAGCCAGAATTACAGGCATGCGCTACCATGCCAGGCTGATTTTTTGGTTTATTGTAGAGATGAGGTCTTGCCAAGTTACCCAGATGGGTCTCGAACCCACGGGCTCAGGCAATCCACTCACCTTAGCCTCCCAAAGGTGCGGGACTACAGGCTGAGCCACTGAGCCCAGCTCCTTTATGTTTTCAAATGTGTTTCCATACAAGTGTACATAGTAGTCTCTGATAATCTTTTTCATCTTTTGTGTTCTAATTGAGTTTATTTGGGCTTTTACTCTCTTTTTCTGGTCAGTCTAGCTAGAGGACCATCAATCTTATTTATCCTTTCAAAGAATCAGCTTTTTGTTTTATTGATTTTTTTTGTATTATCTTTGTCTTCTATGTTCTGGATTTGGGCTTTTATTCTGGTGATCTGACTTCTGCTGAAGTTAGGGTTTTGGTGGTCTTGCTTTTTGAGCTTCTTTTCGTGACTTGTTAGGCTGTTAACATGTGATCTTTCCATTTTCTTTAGGTGTGTTTGTAGAGATATGAATTCCCCTCTTACTACTGCTTTCATGGCATCCCCGAGCATTTGGTAAGATGTTTGTTCATTTTCATTTGTTTCTAGGTCTTTTAAGCTCTGTTTTGATTTCATTGTTGACTCAAGAGTTGCCTAGCATCATACTGTTTAGTGTCTATGTCTTTGTGGATTTTGGGGAAACTCTGTTGGTGTTGATATTTATTTTTATTCCACTGTGGTCTCAGAAGGTGCATGGCAAAATTTCAATCTTATGAATTTTTTTATGTTTGATTTATGGCCAATGATGTGGTCAATCTTGGAGTACATTCCATGTGGTTATGAGTAGAATGTATATTCTGTGGTCGTTGGGTGGAGTGCTCTGTAGATATCAATTAAGTTCATTTGATCAAGAGTTTCATTGAAGTTCCAGATCTCCTTCGCAGATTTTTTCTCTTGATGATCTGTCTAGGGTTTGAGTGGGGTATTAAAGTCCCCAGCTATGAGAGTGTTAGAGTCAATCTCTTTTTGAAGTTTGCCTAGAAGCTGCTTTACGAATGTTGCTGCTCCTATGTTGGGTGCATATATACTCAGGGTAGATATTTTTTGTTGATTGATTGAACGTTTTGTCATTATATAGTGACTTTCTTCATCTTTTAAATTTTTGATAGCTTAAAGGGTATTTTCTTTTGTGTTCCATTTTCCTGAAATTTTGCTCCCACCCTCTTACTTTGAGTCTGTGAATATTGTTTCTGGTGAGATGAATCTCTTGGAGGCAATATATTGTTACCTTGTGATTATTTTATCCCTTTTGCCATTCTATGTCTTTTCAGTAGTGCATTTAGTCCATTCACATTCAGGCTAATTATTGAAATGTGAGAGCTTATTCCTGTCATGTGATTCTTATAGAGGTGTTGTTGCTTCTGTGTGTTTGATGTGTTTCTTTTGATTTGGGGGTTAATTCATGTGTATTTTCAATATTTTTTCTGCACTCTTGTGAAGAGCTTTGTTCTTTTTTCCCTTTGTTCGGTGTTTAATACTTTCTTAAGTGTTTCTTGTAGAGCTGGTCTAGAGGCAGCGTAAGTTCTTAGGGATTGAATGTCTGGGAAAGATTTTAATTCTCCCTCACTGATGAAGCCTTTTTAGCTGGATAGGTTATTCTTGGTTGAAATTGATTATCTTTGAGAACTTTGAAGATTGGACTGCAAGTTCTCCTAGCCTGAAGTGTTTCTGTAGATAAATCTGCTGCTATTCTAATTTGTTTTTCCTGATAGGTAGTCTAACCTTTATCTTTTGCTGCCTTTAGAATTTTTTCTTTTATACTTACTTTGTTTAGGCAAATTATTATGTGTCTAAGATTGGGTCTTCTCATTTGTTGCCTTGCAGGGGTTCTCTGAATCTCTTGTGTTTGAATAGTTGCATCACTGATGAGATGAGGGAAGTTTTCTTGAATAATTTCATTGAATGTTTGTTTCAGGGTGATCTCTGTCTCTCTTTCTTCCTCAGGAAGCCCATTTACACTTAGAGTTGGCCTCTTGAAGTAATCATTCGTCTCTTGAACGTTTTGTTCTGTCTTTTTAAGCTTCTTTTCTATGTTTTTGACAGTTTGTGTTCTATATTTTAGTTCTTAAGCTCTGAGATTGTTTCTCCTGCTTGGCTAATTCTTCTTTCCATGCTTATCCATTTGCTATTTATTTCATCCACAGTATTCTTTACTGCTGTTAGTCAGTTATCAACTCCTTCCTATTTTCCTATTGTATCTCCTTAATTCTTTTAAATCTCTCTGTTAATGTCTTGATATCTGGGTTTGTAGTTTGAGGTCAGTTATTCTGGGAGCTCTTCATTGTTTGTAATCCAAAATCTGTTTTCTCAGTGCCTGACCTTCCAGGGGTCTGTGAGTGACTCATATTCTTCTTTTGGTTTTTCTTCATTTGTGCAGATTTTCCTCCCCTCCTCCACTTTTTTTGCTCTTCTTTAATTCTGTTTTTCAGGGTTGGTGGGGTTGTTTTTACTTCTTTTTGCTCAATCTCCTATTCTTCTTTATGTGGATTCTCTGGCTTTGTTCACTTCTGAAGCTGGACTGTGGATTGGGGGCTGCACTTTTTGCAGTTTTGAGATTTAGTTGACAGGGAGCTGTGATTCAGAATGTATCTGCAGATCTCAGTTTCCACCCTCAGGTGTATGGGCACCCTGGAACCCACTTCCCACTGCCTTACTATCTGTCCATGCAGTGGCAGCTTAGGTTTGCTCCCTGGATCAAAAGGAATTAAGAAAAAGAAAAATAATGGAAGAAGGGTAAGTCAAGAGGAAGATGGAATGAGAAAAGAGTAAGAGGGAAAACAGACAGACATATCAACTAACAAATGAAAGGAGAAACAAAGACAGAAAAGAGAGAGAAAAAAAATCCAGAGCATACAGGTAATCATACAAACACACAACCCAACAAAATTCTGCCTTTTGATATATTCTTCCCCTACACAAACAGGGAGTCTAAAGAGTATAAAGAAGAAAGAAAAACATCAGTAAAATAACAGAAGCAAAGCAAGTGTGAAAACATTATCAAAACCAGAATGAAAGAGAGAGAGAAAAAACTAAAACAAAAAGCAAGCAAAGGTGAGCAAAACAAACAGTCAAAAAATAAAAAATAAAAACAAGATATCCTACTGGACCTGAGGTCCTTCCTGTATGTCCAAAGTCCCTTCAGCTGTGATCTCTAGCCACTCCCCTCTGCTCTCATCGCAGGCAGATAGGGTTACTCATAGCTTGGGTCAGTTGACACAGGCCTACTTTGGGAGTAGGGTGAGTCAAATCTAGATTCACCCTGCTTGCTGCCTGTCAGGTCTGCCACACAGATCTGAGTTGTCTGTTTCTTATTCAGCCTGGGGGAGGGGCTTCTGTCTCTCTCAGTTTGATGAGTTTACCATAGGCAACAAGTTGGAGGCTGCATGGAGCTGGGTGGGGCGATGCAAATCTCTGCCTCCTCCTGGGTCAAAGAAAATGGCTGCAGTGTACAGCTCCTCACCGGGCATGAACTCTCTGGCTTTCCCTGATCCTCTGTCTCCACTGACCAAATCTGGGCTCCAGCTGATCTGTTATAACAGGTCATAGTGTGGGCCAGGTGCCAGATGATGAGAATCAGCTGGACTCAGCAGGCTTTTCTCAGGCACATTCCCATGAGCAGCAGATGATCCCGCACATGATCTTGCTGGCCAGGCTCCAATCTCAGGGTGGTGGGGGCTTGCAGTCATCCTCAGAGTGGGGACTTGGGTGCATACACCTGAGTATCCCCTCAGATGGCCTTTCAGGCTCCCACCAGCATCTGCTCACTCATGCAGACAGTCTTTATGAACACTTGCCTCCACGGAAACTCTTACAGTCTGACCTGTGGATCACCATCTTCAGCTCCTCTACATGTAAGTATTGTTAAAAAATAAATTCAGATTAATTTCATGTTCTAATTTTTGCTTTTTACATTTCAGAATCAGGGGGGTACAAGTGCATTTTTGTTACATAGACATATTGTGTGGTAGTGGGAATTGAATCTCAGATGTCCCATTCCCCAGATAGTGAGCAGTGTATCCAATAAGTAATTTAGGAACCCCAGGCTTCCTCCTTACCTTTCCTTTTATTGGTGTACCCAGTGTTAATTATTTCCATCTTTGTGACTATATAGCTCCCACATGCATGTGAGAGCATGAGTGTTTGGTGTTCTTTTTCTGCATTATTTCTCTTAGGATGATCTTCTCCAGCTTTTATGTTGCTGCAAAGTACATGATTTCATTATTTTTTTGTGAATGCTTAATATTCCATGGTGTGTGTCTGTCTGTGTGTGTGTGTGTGTGTGTGTGTGTGTGTACATACTATTTTATTTATCTATTCAATTGTTGGTGGGTACTTAGACTGTTTTGTAAGTTTGTTTGTAGGTTTTCTCTCCACTCTGTTGATGATTTCTTTTTTTGAGAAGAAGCATTTTAGTTAAATTAAGTCCCATTTGTCTAGTTTTGTTTTAGTGGCATTTGCTTTGGGGTTTTTTGTCATAAATTCCTTGCCTAAGTTGATGTCCATAAGAGTGTTATTTTAGATTTCCTTCTAGCATTTTAATAGTTTCAGGTCTTATACTCAAGTATTTAATCCTCTGAGTTAATTTTTGTGAGAAGTAGAGATCTAGTTTCATTCTTCTGTATATGGCTAGCCAGTTTTCCTAGCACCATTTATTGAATAGGTTGTCATTTCCACACTTTTTACTTTTTCCAAGTTTTTCAAAGATCAGTTGGTTGTAGGTATGTGGCTTTACTTCTGGGCTCTCTATTCTGTTCCACTGATATGCCTATTCTTGTACTACTACTATGCTGTTTTAACATTTATAGCATTATAGTATAATGTGAAGTTAGGCAGTGTGGCACTTCTGCTTTTATGCTTTTTACTTAGGATTGCTTTGGCTACTGGGGCTGGGATTTTTTGTTTGTTTGCTTGTGTGCTTTGTTTTTTTGGTTCCATATAATTTTTATACTTGATCTTAGCCAAAAGGTAAAGCAGTGATGATTCCATATAAATCTTAAGATTGCTTTTTTCTCATTCTATGAAAAATGACGTTGATATTTTGATAGAGAATGTGTTGAATCTGTATATTGCTTTGGGCAGTAAGGTTGATTTTTCTATCCATGAACATGGGATGCTCTTCCATTTATTTATGCTCTGTACAATTTATTTCAGTAGTGGTTTTTGGTGTTTTTTTTGTATTTCTCCTTGTAGAGATCTTTCACTTCCTCAGTTAGGGTTCTTCCTAGGTTTTTAATTTTTTTCCCTGAGGCTATTGTAAATGGGATTGGGCTCTTTATTTGGTTCTCAGCTAAGGCATTATTAGTGTATAGAAACACTATTGAGTTTTGTATGTTGAGTTTGTAGTCTAAGAATTCACTGAAGTAATTTACCTGGTCTAGAGGACTTTTGGAAGAGTATTTGGGTTTTCTAGGTATACAATAATGTCATCAGCAAACTGGAGTAGTTTGACTTTCTCTTCACGGATTTGAATGCTCTTATTTCTTTTCCTTGTCAGATTACTCTTGCTAAGGCTTCCAGTATGATGCTGAATAAGAGTTGTGGAAATAGACATCTGTATCTTGTTCCAGTTATAAGGAGAAATGTTTTCAACTTTTTCCCATTAAGTATGATATTGACTATGATTTTGTCTACATATATCGTTCTTATTATTTTGAGATTTGTTCCTTCAGTACCTAGTTTGTTGAGGATTTTTATTATGAAGAAATGTTTAATTTTATTGGATGCCTTTTCTCCTTCTATTAAGATCATTTTGTAGTGTGTGTTCTTACATCTGTTTATGGGGTGAATCATGGTTATTGATTTGAGGATATTGAATTATCCTTGCATCACTGGTATAAAACCAACTTGGTCGTGTTGGAGCATTTTTTGATATGCAGTTGAATTCAATTTGTTAGTATTTTGTTAAGTAATTTTGCATCTATATTCATCAAGGATATTGGCTTGTAGTTTTCATTTTCAGCTGTGTCCTTGCCTGAGTTTAATATCTGCACAATGTTAGTTTCACAGAATGACTTAAGGAAGAGTCCCTCCTCTTTGATGTTTGGGAATAGTTTTAGTAAGAGTGATGCCAGCTCTTCTTTGTATGTCTGATGAAATTTGGTTGTGAATTCATCTGGCCCTGGGCTTTTATTTTGTTAAAATTGTTTGAAGTTTTTTTCTTCTTTTACTGATTCAATTTTATTGCTTATTATTGATATATTTAGGGTATCTATTTCTTCCTGGTTCAGTCTTGGAGGGTTGTGTATTTCCTGGAATTTATCTATTTTCTCTAGCCTTTTCAGTTTGTGGCTATAGAGTTGTTCATAGTAGTCTCTGATGATCTTTTGTATTCCCAAGGTATCAGTTGTAATGTCACCTCTGTCATTTCTGATTGTATTTATTGGAGACATAACTCTTTTTCTTATTTGTCTAGCTAGCAATCTATTAATTTTGTTTATTCTTTTAAAGAATCAAGTTTTGGATTCATTGATCTTTGGTATATATATTTTTTTGGTCTCAGTCCCATTTCGATTTCTTCTGATCTTTGTTCTTAATTTTTTTTTTGCTAGCTTTGGATTTAGATTGTTTCTGTTTTTCTAGTTCCTTGAGGTGCAATGTTAAGCTGTTTATTTCAGATTTTTCTATCTTTTTATGTAGGCATTTAATGTTGTAAACTTTTCTCTCAGTATTGCTTTTTCTGTATTTAAGAGGTTGTGGTACGTTGCAACTCTATTTTCATTTGTTTCCATTAAAAAATATTTGCCTTAATTTCAAGTTTACCCATGGGTCATTCAAGAGCAAGTTGTTCAATTTTTATGTAGTAGTGTTGTTTTGCAAGTTCTTCTTAGTGTTGACTTCTAATTTTACTCCACTGTGGGCTGAGATAATGTATGGTATAATTTTAATATCTTAGAATGTATTGATACTTGCCTTGTGGACATATGGTCTATTTTGGAGAGTTTTCTTTTAAAAAATAAGAAGAACGCATATTCTGAATTTGTCAGGTTTGCATAAAGTTCTGCAAATTTCTGTTAGGTCCTTTTGGTCCATAGTCCAGTTTAAGTCCAGTGTTCGTTGAATTTCTGTTTCAGTGATTTTTCTAGTGAGGTCAGTAGAGTGTTGAATTATCTCACTAGTATTGTATTGCTTTCAATCATATTTTATTTCTAAGGTTGTGTCTGCCTTACATTTTTAGTATTTACATCAAAAAATACACTTTATTTTATGAAATAATTACGATGCTAGATAGCATATTTTATTGTTGCTTATTATCTCCCCAAATTAAAGGAGACAACATACTTATCATTTCAGATATATACCTATGTCTATATATATTTATATAGTATATAAGTATATATATATATATGTTATATAGTATATCAAATGTTCATATATGTATATGATGGATCACTAAGAAGTTAAAAGGCATTTCTTTATATATTTTATAATTGTTATAATCATATTATATATATATATTTCCTTCTAACTACTGTTTAGTATTTCATCATATACATATATTTATCTAGTTTTCAGTTGACTAAATAATTTTGCTTCTAGTTTTTGTCATTAAAAACAGTGCTGATATGAGCATTCGTATATATGTGTCCTTCAGTACAGTGCATTTATATAAAATATATCTAAGTGTAACTGCAAAATTGTAGGTTTTGTTCATTTTCAATTTTATTCAATACTAATAAATTGCTTTCCAAATGTTTAACTCTACAAACAATGTATAAAAGTGTCATGTTTTCCATATGCTCACTGTATTTGATATCCTCATATTTTTTAAAGTACTGCTAGCTAATCTGATGTGGTTTATCTTTTTCCACAACTTGCTAACCCCCATGAGTTTCTTCATGGTGTTCTTATGACCAGGCTTGCCTTTTATGCCAATGCTTCCAAAAATTCATTCTACAGAGGCCAACATTGGCCTTTCTTCTCTGGCCAATGCCACAGGCTCCAGACCTTTAATTAGTGAGAGTTTTTTGATCCCATAATGTCACAGTCCCTCAGTGTTTTGTTAGATGATAATTAACCAATTAGATGAACAATGTTCAATAGAGAATTACTAAATGATTAATAATTTTATGGGTTATCTCTATTTGTATTTATATTTTAATAAGTCTTGTCAAGGTCTTAATCCCAAAGAAAAGCTAATGGCCCAAACAGAAGACGAGCCTGAAGGGTGGGTTGTAATTAGGTAGGTGGCACTTCAGATCGGCACCAATCATACAATGAATGTGTTACAGTTAGGCAGCATATTTGAAGAATAGGATGGATTTAGTTGAATTAATACTTACTTGGTTTAACTAAAAGTTAACCAATTTTTTTCACTTAAAACTTAGAAAAATGTGTGAACCTGATTCTTAGCATATTCAAAGTACACTGGTGAGCATGACTGAATTTTTATTGACTGGGAATTGTTTAAGATCTTGTAGTCATATTCCTGAACATCAGTTTCAGTAATCAGAACTAAAAATGGCAAAGAAAATGGAAGCAAGTATGCCCACTCTGCAGTGTACTGAGTCTATAATAAAATCTGAAAAATATTTACTCTTGATTTTACTAAATCACTGACTTCAGCAGTGTATTTTCATGTTTTCCTTAATAACAATTTTACTATAATTTCAATGGTATAGTTTTTTTACTGTGGTAATTTTATGTATCACGTAGGATTGTATGACAGTTGATTCTAATTGTTATTTAGAGTCTGTACAAAATTGATTTATAAATTTTATACTTATTTTTATTAAATTTTATTTTATTATAGAGATGTGGGGTACAAGTAAAGATCTACTATACAAGTAGGCTGCATGCAGATGAAGTCTGGGCTTCCAACTGGTCCTCACATCTCCTGGTATAGGACCAAGTACTGTTTGTGCTGTTACATGCCTCCACTCCCTTCTCCCCTCCCTTGGCAATGTCCAGTAACTGCTCATCCCTCCCTTGTGCTAATGATATTAATATCTATGTTTCATTCATGAGGGAGAACATGTGGCATTCAGTTCTTTGTTTTTGTGCAAGATCACTAATATGATGGTCTCCAACTGTATTCAATCTGCTGCAAAGTCCATGATCTTGTTGTTCTTTACAGCTGCATAATACTCTATCACGTATGTGTACCACATTTTCTTTATCCAGTCCACTTTCTTTTTTTATATAATTAGTTTTTTTCTTTTTTCTTTTAAAGATGTGGGGTACACTTATGTACCCCATACTTAGATATATATAAGTGGTCATTGTACAGGTGAAATTTGGGTCTCCCATTTGTCCTCACTTCACCTGGTTTGGAAACAAATACCCTTATTAAAATTATGTGCCCCCCCAGCAGTAGCCCACTAATGCCAATCTCTTTCATGTAGTATTATGATAAATGTTCAGAGTCCACTTATGAGTGAGTGAGAACATGTGGTACTCACTTCTTCATTTGTGTGATAGATTACTGAGTAGGACAAACTCTAAATCCACTCAAGTTGCTGAAAAATTCATAATTTTGTCCTTTTTTATGGTCGCATAACACTCCATCATGTACATATATAGCACATTAAAAAAATCCAGTCTACTTTTGATGGTTTCAAGTTTTTACTATTATAAATAGGGCTGCGATAAACATACATGTGCAGGTATCTTTTTTGGAGAATGATTTCAGTCCCTCTGATTATATTCCCAAAAGGGGTTTTCTGGGTCATACTGAAGGTCGAGTTTTAGATTTTTTAGAAGTCATTATACTGTTTTCCATAAAGTTTGTACTAATTCACACTCTTACCAACAATGAAGAAGCTTTCCCTTTTCTTTGTATGCTTTCCAGTATGTGAAGTTTTTTGAGTTATGAATGATGGCCATCTTGACTGGTGTTAGGAGGTATCTCAGTTTGGTTTTGATTGGCATTTCTTTGACAATTAGTGAGACTGAGAATTTTTTCGTGTATCTGTTGACTATTCATATATCTTCTTTTGATAAATTCTATTCATATCTGTTGCCCCCACATTTATTTTAATAGGGAAGTTTGGAGGTTTTTTTAAAATCTTTTTTGCATGTTCAAGTTTCTTGCAGATCCTGGATGTTAGACCTTTGTCAGATATACAGCTGGCAAATATTTTTGCTTCCCATTCTGTGGGCTATCTCCCCACTCTCTTGATTGTGTCTTTGACTTTGCAGAAGCTTTTAAGTTTGATGAGGTCCCACTTGTCTATATGATATTTTATGGCACATGCTCTTGGGATAATGATCAGGAATTGCTTGCCTATTCCAATTTCTGTAAGAATGTCTCCTTCATTTTCTATAATTCTTATAGTTTGAGATTTTATGTTTAGGTCTTTGATCCATTCAGAGTTTATTTTTGTGTATGGTGATAGGTAGGAGTCCTGTTTCATTCTTCTGCTTGTGGTCAGCCAGTTTTCCCAGCACCATTTACTAAATAGCTACTCCTCTCCCCAGTGGTTGTTGAGGGAGGCTTTGTCAAAGATGAGTTGGCTGAGAAATTGAGATTTTGCTTCCAGATCTCTATCCTCTTTCATTGGTTTATATATCTGTTATTTTATCGATACCAAGGTGTTTTGATTATTGTAGTCTTATAATAAAGTTTAACGTCTGGAACATGATACTTTCCACGTTTTTTTTTTGCTGAGGATTGTTTCAGCTATCTGTGGTTATTTAAGTTTCTATATGAATTTCTGTATTTTGGTTTTCAGGTACAAGAAGAATTATGTTGATAATTTAATCAAGTATTGTGTCAAATCTGTAGATTGCCTTGAGTAAGGTTGACACCTTAACAATGTTGATTCTTTCAATCCATGAGCATGAAATATTTTTCCCATTTGTTTGTGTCTTCTTTGATTTCTTTGAGCAGTGTTTTGTTCTAAAAGTCTTTCAATTCTCTGGTTAGGAACATGCCAAGGTATTTCACTTTTTTTGTGGCTATTGTGAATTGGATTGGGCTCTTTATTTGGTTCTCTGCCTGTTTGTTGTTGGTGTATAAAAATGCAACTGTCTTTTGCTGTTGATTTTTGTACCCTGAAGCTTTGCCAAAGTCCTTTATTAGTGCAGGGAGGTTTTTGACAGAGTGTCTTGGATTTTCAAGGCTTAAGGTCATATTGTAAGAAAAGAAGGATAGTTTAACTTCTTCTTTTCCTATTTGGATACCCCTGATTTCCTTCTCTTGTTTGATTGCTCTGGCTAGGACTTCTAATGCTAGGTTGAACAGGAGGGGTGAGAGTGGGCAGCCTTGTCTCATTCTAGCTTTCAGGAGAAATGCTTCCAATTTTTGTCAGTTTAGTAATATGCTGACTGTGGGTTTATTCTAGATGGCCCTTACTATTTTGAGGTATGTTCCCTCTATGCCTAGGTGTTTAAGGGTTTTTGTCAAGAAGTGATGGTGGATTTTCTTGAAAGCTTTTTCTGTATCTAATGTTATGATCATGTGGTTCTTATTTTTACATTCGCTGATGTTTTGAGTTACATTTATGTTCTTTCAGATGTTAAATCAGCCCCACATCCCGGGGATGAAGTCTACTTGGTCATGATGGATGATTTTTTAGATATGTTGTTAGATCTGATTTGCTAATTTTTGTTTGTTTGTTTTTTGGAATTTTTTATTTTTTAACTTGACAGAAATTATATATAGATGATGTACAGCATAATGTTTTGATATATGTATGCACTGTGGGATGACTAAATCAAGCTAATTAACATACACATTTTCTCACATACTTTAAAAAAATTTTTATTTTAAAGATGTGGGGTACAATTCAGAGTTAAGGCTTAAGATCATATTGTAATACAAATATTCATTATGCAGGTACCCTTGTTGATGAAGTGCACCCCAAGCAGAATCCCTCTACTGACAAACCTACCTCCATCCTTGGCAATTTCCCACTACTGACAATTCTTATCTTACAGTGTTACAATCATTGTTCAAGGTCCACTTATGAATGAGAACAAGTGATTTGCTAGAATCCAGTTGAAAAGTTTTGCATATATGTTCATTAGGGATATTGGCCTGTAGTTCTCCTTTTGTGTTGGATCTTTACCTGGTTTGGGTATCAGTGTGATGTTAGCTTCATAAAATGATTTTGGGAGAGTCCTGTCTTTCCCGATTGCCTGGGATACTCTCAATAGGATTGGTAATAGCTCCTCCTTGTATATTTTTTAAAATTCCATGTCCAGTCCACTTTCAAAGGAGAGTACGGTTGGTTCCATGTTTTTGCTATTGTGAATAGTGCAATAAACATGCATGTGCAGGTGCCTTTTTTGTATAACGATTCATGTTATTCTGGGTATATTCCCAGGAGAAGGATTGCTTGATTGTAGGGAATGTCAATTTTAAGAATCACCACACTGGTTTCCATAGAGACTGAACTAGCCTGCACTCTTACCAACAGTGTATTCCAGGCAAATGAGAAAGAAGATTCTCCCCAACTCATTTTATGAAACCAACATCATAGTGATACCCAAACCTGGCAAAGACCCAACAAAGAAAGATAATTACAGGGCATTCTCCTCCATGAACATAGATGCATATTTCTCAACAGGATTCTAGCAAATTGGATTCAACAACATATCTCAAAGATCATTCATCATGACCTGGTAGACTACATTCCTGGGATGCAAGACTGCTTCAACATTCACAATACCACAAACATAATTCAGCACATCAGCAGATGTAAAACCAAGAACGACGTGATTATATAATTAGATGCAGAAAAAGCATTCAATGAAATCCAGCATCCTTTCTTGATAAAAACCCTTGAGCACCAAGGCATAGGAAAAACATTATTCAAAACAGTAAGAGCCATCTATGATAAACCCACAGCCAACATTTTGCTCAATGGAAAGAAGTTGGAAGCATTTCCTCTAAGAAAAGGAACAAGACAAGGATGCCCACTCTGACTCCTGCTCAACATAAGTTTTATACTTCTTAAATGTCTTCTAAATATACTATTGTAAAAAATAACCATACAATGGACTTGCCTGCAGAAAGACAATCTGGGATTTTCCACACAGCATCATCCTTATTTGTGTTTAATAATATTTTCTGACACATATTAGGTGCTTGACAAATGTGATTGAAAACTTGGATCACTAGGATCACTTCAAATTTCAGATTAGTGTTTCCCTCCGGAAATATATCAAACCATTGTTTTTATTTGTAAAAGAACCAGAATGTCTCTCTGATCAGATGCTGATGGAGTGGCTATTTAAAACATTATCCTATGGCCCTTCACTTGATCATGGCTTCCAGAGGGGATAAAAAAAATAACTATTCCCCAAAGGAGTGCATGTTTATCGAATGAAGTGACATAGAGAACCAGAAGTCTTGGTTCCTCCACTGAGCAATTACGGAGTGTGCCTAAATGAAATGACTATATATTTAACTGAATGGGCTTATTATCCAAAAGTCAATGGTCCAGACTGAATTGTTAGAATAATAAAGAAAATAGCAACTTTTAAAACATAGTGGCTGCATTAATGTAGTCTGCACAATTATCTGTCACCCAGTGGCAATTTATTCAGAAAAAAATTATCTATATTCCTGGAATAGTTGTCCCTATTTATGTTTTACCCAAAAAATATATAGAGGTTGATTTTTTTTTCAGTTTTAATAGGCTTTTTAAAAAGATGTGGAATACAATTCAGGATTAGGTATACAAGTGGTCATTATACAGGTAAAGCTTGGGTCTCCCTTTCGTCCCCACTTTGCCTGGCTTGAGATAAGGTACCATTATTAATATTACATCCCCCTCTTTCCCTCCCATGGTAGTTTCCGGCTATTGCTGAGGTTGATTTCTTACTGCAGATTATTTTCCATGTGAAACTAAATGCAGGAAGGCTATATGCTACTTTACCTCATTCTCTGTGGTTCCTGGAAACCTATCTATCAAAAATAGATTTATAAGTCCAGGAAGCAGCAGAAAATTATTTCAGATAGCATGTGAAGAAACATGAAAATGTTCAGGGTTTAGAACTGCAACAATTTGAAAATGAAGAAAATGTTAGGTTGCTGTTTCTTATCTCTTCCCCCGTTTTTAAGTGACCCCTGCCAGTTACATTCTTTAGTCACTAATTTATGCAGTGTGGGTTGCAAGAAACTTTAAGGCAATATTTCCCCTGCTGCTATTCCTTACATTTTCAAATGATCTATTTCAGAAATATTAACTTTGAGATTTTGGTTTGCCTCAAAAAATGCCAAATGATCAAACCCAGGCACTGTGTTCATTGATCTCAACAATGAAACTTTTGAGTGTAGAATAATGTACAGGAAGGTTGCTACAAAAAAAAAGAATCCAAATTATGTTTGCAGATTTAATGACCCCAATGTTCGTTCATGTCTAAAAGATAGGTAAATAGTTGAATTCTTTTTTTTTTTTTGAGTTGGAGTCTCACTCTGTCACCCAGACTGGAGTGCAGTGGCCACTCCCAGCCACTGCAGCCTCGACCTGCTGGGCTCCTGTGATCCTTCCACCTCAGCCTTCCAAGTAGCTGGAACTACAGGCACGTGCTACCACACCTGGCTAATTTTTGATTTATTGTAGAGATGAGGTCTCACCATGTTGCCCAGGTGGGTCTCGAACCCGCAGGCTCAGGCAATCCACTCACCTTGGCCTCCCAAAGTACTTGGATTACAGGCTGAGCCACCGCGCCTGGCCTGAATTCTTTTTTTAAATTTTAACTTTTGTCTTTATTGTTTTTCTGAGAGAAAATTAAAATAAAATAGTAAGAATTACATTTCATGGTTCTAGTTGTCCTTTGCTCCATTTTGCTTCCTTCTTATTTCTGATTCTTTATACACCTATGGAATTTGATTTTCAGAGAATATATCTGGATGTGAGATCTGAGGTTTGTATTGTGAATAACTCCAATCTCTCACAGTAGAATAGATGTATCTAAACCTTTCAAAGCCTGTAAGAAATGAGGCGAGGCGTTGTGAATATGTCGAGTTTTTAAAAATTATTACTCAGTAATCTTGTGTCTTTGAACCTATATAAGCATCCACCAACTCTAAGACTTCTTCCAATGTAACTCACAAATGATTTCTGCTATAGTTTGGATATTTGGCCCTACTCTCTAAACTCATATTGAAATTTAACCCCCAATGTGGCAGAATTGAGAGGAAAGGGGAACTTTAGGAGGTGAACAGGTCATAAAAGCTCTTTCCTGCTGATGGATTATTTCATTCATGGATTCATAGATTAATGGATTAAAGGGTTATCATGGGAGTGAAACCGGTGACTTTATAAGAAGAATAAGAGAAAACTGAGTTAACACGTTTAGTCCCCTCACCATGTGATATCCTGCGTCACTGAAGAACTCTGCAGAATCCCCATCAGCAAGAAGGTCCTCACCAAATGTCATCCCTCCACCTTGGACTTTTCAACTTCCAGAAATGGAAGAAATAAATTCACTTTCTTTATAAATTACCCAATTTCAGGCCAGGCACAGTGGCTAACTCTTGTAATCCTAGCACTTTGGGAGGCTGAGATGGGAGGATCACTTGAGCTCAGTAGTTCAAGACCAGCCTGGGTAAGATAGCAAGAACTTGTCTATACAAAAAATAAAAAGAAAATAGCCCAACTTAATGACACAAGACTGTAGTCCCAACTACTCAAGAGGGATCATCTGAACCCAAGATATCGAGACTATGGTGAGCCCTGATTGTGCCTCTGCATTCCGGTCTGGGCAACAGAGTGAGAATCTGAGTCAATAAATAAATAAATAAGTAAGTAAGTAAATAAATAAATAATGGAGTGACACTCCAAGTCAATAAACAAATATATAAATAAATAACAGAATGATGCTCCACATAACTAAATAAATAACCCAGTTTCAGGCATTCTGTTATAAGCAATGAAAATGGACTTAGACAACCTATGTGAAAAAATTGTATACTCCAAGCTAATATCATTTTCCACATCTTCATGTCTTTGGGGGAAGCACACACACACACACACACACACACACACACACACACACACACACACACTTTCAAGTAACTCAAGCAAATGTATATGGAACAATATATATAGCAAAGAAAAACTTTTATATGTATTTTTATAAATGCAAAGTAGGCCACATAAAATAAATTTTGAAATCACAGGTATGAACTTAAAATGGTCGAACCATCTTTCAAGTAAGCTTGATTTGTTTTAGAATTTTATTGTATAAACTCTCACTATGAGTGAGTCTAAGATAATTATGAGAAGTCACTGAGGGGGAGTTGGTTAGGTATATACACAATGCATTTTCTTGCACCTATTAAGAGCTGGCTTAAGCACACCACTGATAGGCTGTCATCTTACATTACCTCCTTTTTAAATATTGTAGTTACATTATATAAGAGAACTCCACAAAAGTGTGTTATTTAAATACAATGATAATTTGCTAATATTACAAATGAAAATTATAATGAGAGATATATTAGGTTAGATTGATAAGGTACTTCCGGGTACTATTTGAATTACATTATATTTAACTAACTTCAACCTATTAGTGATATTACCCAACTATAACATGACATGTGAGTACTAACTGATTTGCTATGGAAGTTTTACAAATCAATGTCCCAAAGACCTGTATTTCTAGGCACATTTTATGGCTCTTTTCTTAATAATTATTACAGAAAAAGTAATAACATGAACAATGTTCAGTTGGACAAACTTGCATTCACCTTAAATAAAGGAAGCGTAGATTTTATGAACTTGCTTTCACATTATTCTGCTTTCTCCCCCTGAAATTTCAATTACCACATATAATTTCTCTTAGGCTTAAATGCCTCATTATCTCTTATTGATAAATTTTCACACTCTTGCTGCCTTCTTTGCCTTCATATGACAAAGTGTGCACTGAGAAATGGAGGGCCTATGATTCTAAACCAGAGGCCAAAACCTTAATTGAGAGGTCCAACAGACATCAGGATACTGGAATTTTCCAGGATAGCTCTCAAGTCAAACATGATTTAGAAATTGGATTCTGTTCTGACTCGGTGGCCTGGCTTGCTGTAAGAGCCACATGAAAGGAGAAACTAAGCTATAAGCAGAGAAAAGGATCTTGGCATGCACTGACCACTATGTATATGCTGATTAAAATGATGTGACTAGTAGTGGAATATTTCATAAAGGCTCTGTTAAAATAATTTCAGTACCTAATAAAAAGAAAAGCAGAATAATCTGTTTAACAAATAATAAAAAGGAACAAAAAGAAAATATATCTCTCTTTCCTCTATAATTTCCTGAATCCTTAAGCCTCTGACTGCAGGAGTATAAATACCAGGATTGATTTAAAACTCTTATATCTAACTTGGAGAGAGTTGTACAGAATCCTGGAGTTTTTCCGGAAGTGGTAAAACATTTCAGTATTTGATCCTGCCAAGGTTATCCCTTGGAAAAATAAAGAAGTCTAGTGTTCATCTTCAGTAATTTTTCTCTTTTTTTTAGGTGTTCCTCTTTACTAATTTTGGCATCTTATCCTATCATGTACTACATTTCCCTGGTGATGTTTCTCCCCTCTCCATTAAAAATTGCTGTTCAAACCTGTCATCACAGAATTTAGATACATTGAAGTGAACTTGGCCCACTCTGGAGAGTCCAACCTCCATTACTCATAAAATATATTGGTATATTGTTCCTATTGTCTATCTTTCTCAAAGTTTTGTTCTCTGGGATCAGCCAATTCCATAGGTACAGGAGAAAATAGGAAGAGGGCATTGATATTTAAATAATATTTTGTTTATTATTTATGGCAAAATACTTATAATATATAACATAGAGTTTACTATTGTAACTATTTTAAAGCATACAAGTTCACAGCATTAAGTATATTTCCAATGTAGTGCAATCATCACCATGATATATTTCAGGAACTTTTGAATAACCTGAAACAGAAACCCCACATCCTTTAAGCAGTCATTCTCATTTCACCTTCCAACAGCACCAGGCAATTATTAATCTTCTTTCTGTGCATATGTGCTACATTTCATATAAATGAAGTAATACAATATGTGACCTTTAGTTACTGACTTCTCTTACTCACCCTTATGCTTTCAAGTTTTCAAGCTTCATCTAAGTCATAGCATATATCACTATATTATTCATTTTCATGACTGAATGAATATCTATTGTGTGGAGTCCTTGTGGTAATGAGTGAATTTTTATTCTATGAACTCCTGCAAAAGCTGATTGTTAAAAAAAAAGTCTGAAACTTCCCTCATCCTCCTCTCTCTCTCTCTCTCTCTCTCACTCTCTCTCTCTCTCTCTCTCTCTCTCTCTCTCTCTCTCTCTCATCATGTGATCTCTCTCATCATGTGATTTCTGTATTTGCTGGTTTTCCTTCACTTTACACCTTGAGAAGAAGCAGGGTGAAGCTCTCACCAGAAGCTGATGTTGATGCCATGTTTTTTGTAAAGGTTGCAGAATTGTGAGCAAAATAAACCTGTAGGCCAGGTAAGGTGGTTCAAGCCTGTAATCTTAGCACATTGGAAGACCAAGGTCAGAGGATTGCTTGAGTCCAGGAGTTGGAGAACAGGCTATGCAACATAGCAAGATCTTGATTCTATAAAAAATAAAAATAAATAGTGGGGCATAGTGACATGTATCTGTAGTCCTAGCTATTTTCAGAGACTGAGGAGGAAGGATTGCCAGACCCCAGGAAAGTGAGTGTACAATGAGCTGTGATGGTGTCACTTCACTCCAGCCTGGGCAACAGAGTGAGACCCAGAAACAAATCAAATAAATAAATAAATACATAGATACATAAATGCATAAATAAATACATAAATAATACTCTTTAATGTATGACTTATTTAAAAAAATGTCCTTAAACTCCACTGATTTTTGATTTTTTCACAAATGTCAGGGGTTCCTTTTATTTAAAAGACTTTATAATATTAATAAAACAAAAAAACAACAGATGCTGGCAAAGATGCGGAGAAAATGGAATGCGTCTACACTGCTGGTGGGAATGCAAACTAGTTCAACCTCTATGAAAAACAGTGTGGCGATTTTTAAAAGAACTAGAAATGGCCTTCAATATGATCCAGCAATCCCCCTACTGAGAATATATCCGGAGGAAATCATACTACAAAAAAGATACCTACACACTCATGTTTATTGTGGCACTATTCACAATAGCAAAAATATGGAACCAATCATGCTGCCCCTCCAAACTGGACTGGATTTTTTTAAATGTGGTATATATACATGATGGAATATTATGCAGCTATAAAGAAGGACAAACGTATGGACTTTGCTGCCAGTTGGATGGGTTTAGAGTCTATAATACTTAGTGATCTATGACAGAAGCAAAGAACTGAGTATCACATGTTCTCACGCATAAAAGAACCCTGAACATTTACCACAATACTATTAAGAAAGGGATTGGCAGTATCACGACAATACAAAAGGAGGGAGAGGGGCCACATAACCTCAATAAGGGTACCTGATCTGAAACCAGGAGAAGTGGGGACCAAAAGGTGTCCCAAACTTTACCTGTACGATGACCACTTGAATACCTAATCCTGAATTGTACCCCATGTCTTTTAAATAAAAAAAAATTTTAAATGACTTTATAATATTCTATAGCATTTATGTACAGTTTGTTTATTCTTTTATCCATTTTCAGAAATTTTTTTGTTTCCATATTGTAGTTGTTGTGAATAATGCTGCAAAGGACATGAAAGTGCAGATTTCTCTTTGAGACTGTGATTTCATTTTCTTGTGTATACACTCAGAAGTAGAGATTTTTTCTGTTTACAAGCATGTTACAGCAAACAGGGAGAAGTTGGCTTCTCCTTTTCTAAACTGGATGTCTTTTATCTCTTTTTCTTGCCTAATTTTTCTTGCTAGAACTTCCTCTAAACAGACCAAGATGAATAATGGAGTTGAATCACTAATCAAAAACCTTTCAACAAAGAAATTCCCAGGGCCAGATGGTTCCATTGGTAAATTCTACAAAATATTTACATAAAAGTAATGTTATTTCTCCTTAACCTATTTCAAACATTGAACAAGAAGGTACACTTCAGACTTATTTTCTGAAGACAGCATCACACCAATACCAGTCAGACAAGGACACTACAAAAAAATATTACAGGTGAATATCCCTGATAAACATCGATGCAATAATTCTTAACAAAATACTAGCAAACTAAACTAATCAGTTGACTAAAAGGATCACAAATCATGATCAAGTGGAATTTATCCCTGGAATGAAGAATAAATGTGATATACCAGATTAACAAAAGGAAGGATAAAAATTATATTATCCACTTAATTGGTGCAGTATAAATATTTGAGAAAATTCAGCATTTTTATATAAGGACTCTCAACCAATTAAATACAGAAGGAATATACCTCAACATAATAAAAGTTACATATGACCAGCCCACAGCTAGCATCATCTTCACCAGTGAGAAGCTGAAAATTTTTCCTTAAGAGCAAGAAAATGTCAAGAATACCTACTTTCAACATTTCTAGTTTTTTTACTTATTAATTTAAAGGAGGTTTTAAAATTTATGTATATTTAGAATATTAATTCATTGTTTAATATCTACATATAGCTAGCTAGCTAGTTGTGCTATGTGCCAAATATCAAATATTTATTCCACATCTGTGGTTTTTCTTCATACTTTCTTGAAAATAGTTTTTAAATGAATAGAAGTTGGAAATTTTTTAAAAGCCAAAATATTACTATTTTCTATTATGGTGAGTAAGTTTTATGTAATAGTCTCTTGTGTTTTCTACTAAAAGCTTAATGATTTTTTTCCATATTTAGATCTATAATCCATCTTGAATTAATTTTTCTTGTATGATGCTAATGTAAGATGCTGATTTTAATACCTTTACTTCCTTTTTCTTGCTTTGTTTGCTGGCTCATTTACTGCATATTGAAGTGACGATAGTGGGCATCTTTGTCTTGTTTCAAACTCAGGGGCAAAGTGTTCAAGATTTTATTGTTTAATGTGATGCTAACTATAGGTTTTATGTAAATATCTTTCATTAAATTAATAAAATCTACTTTTATTTTTAGTTTTCTGAGAGTTTTTATTATGATTATTGAGTTTTATTAACTTTTTTTCTGTATCAGATTATTTTTTATTAATTATTTTCAGGTAAAAATAATACTGATTGACTTTTTAACTGTAAAACCAGCTTTATATTTATGACATCAACTCCCATATGACCACGTTTTGTCTTTTTATATATCACTGAATTTGATATAATACTTTTATTTGAGAGTACTACATCTTTGATTTGTAGAGATTTTGACCGGCTATTATCACTTATAAAATCCTTGCCAGGTTTTGTTATCAAGGCTGTATTGACCTAAAATTGAACTATAAAACGGTTTCTTTTCTTTTCTTTTTTATTTTTGAGTTAGGGTCTCACTCTGTCACCCAGACTGGAGTGCAGTAGCATGCTCCCGGCCACCCCCAGCGTCAACCTGCTGGGCTCCGACGATCCTTCCGCCTCAGCCTTCCACGTAGCCGGAACTATAGGCGAACGCTAGCTCGCTAGGCTAACTTTTGTTTTATTATAGAGAGGAGGACTCCTCAAGTTGTCCAGGTGGGTCTCGAATCCATGGGCTCAGTCAATCCACTCGCCTCAGCCTCCCAAAGTGCTGGGATTACAGGCTGAGTCACCGAGCCTGGCCAAATGTTCTCTTTTTAATCCGTTGGAATTTCTGTAAGATTGGTAAAACTCACCAATGATTTTATTTACACCTATAATTTTTATTACTTTTTTATTGGTTGTTGTGTATTTTATCTTTGCTATAAGGAACATTTTTTCCTTATAAAATCACCTTCTTTAATAGATAAAGGACAATTAAAATTTTCTAGTTCTTTCTGTATGTGTAGTGAAAAGTTGGATTTTCAATGAATTATATATTTTATCTAAATTTTAAAATCTATATTCAAGAAGTTTTCATAACATCATATTGTTTTCTTTATAATATGTACATAATCCTTAATAAATATTTTAATACCACTTTTGAATTTTCAGTGTTGGTAATTTTTGTTTTTTTCTCTGCTTTCTTCTTGATTAGTATTGCTAGGGTTTAATGAATTAAATTAACATTTTAAAAAAACAACTATTGGCATTGTTGACTTTTATGGTATATATCAAATTTTAAGTTTATTAGTTTTTCTTTTTTCTTAACTACTTCCATTTTTAACTTTCATTGTGTTTTATTTACCTTCAACATTTAACTAAGATGAAAGCTTAAGTTATTGATTTTTAAACTTTTTTTCTACTACATGCATTTGAACCATACACTTCTCTTTCAATACTTATTCACTATATCCAACAAACTTTGGTATGTTTATTCTCATTTTCATTCTGGTAAAAATTATCTAATGTTCAATGTGACTTCCTTTTTGACAAATATTCTAAATAGAAGTTTGTTGCTTAATTTTTAAATATTTAGGAAATTTCTTGTTCTATTATTAATGTCTGGTTTTAGTCCACCAGAGTTAGAAGACATATTCAGTATGATTTAATGTGTTGAAACTTGTTGAGATTTTCTAATGACTCAGGAAAGGTTATATTTTAATAAATGCTATATTTGTACTTGAAAATAATGTGCATTTATAGTATTCCATATATGTCAATGATGTAAAATGACTTGGTTATCTCTTATTGATTTATACTAATACTTTGCTTGATAAGAGGATTTTATTGAAGTAGTCAATTATGATTGTGATCTTATTTATTTGTTTTTTAATTTCTATCAATGTTTTCTTTACACATTTATTAACCATGCTATTAAGTGTATAAAAAGTATAGATTTTTATATATTTTCCCCAAAATTTATTTTATTATTACAAAATGTCCTTATTTATCTCAATAGCAAGCAGAATTCTAGATGCCCCCCAAGTTTCTCAATTCTTTGCATATACATTCTGTATAATCCCCTCCCCTTATTAAAATGTGAGGACTATCTCAGATTTGACTTTTAAGTTCCAAGTTATTTGTTGTCTTTTTCAACCTCTATCTACTCTCTCATCAGCCCAATAAGACTTGCCTTGTGCATGGGTTTTATTTCTCCACACCATAACTTGAACAAAGTTCATGATGACAACAATTCAAGGCAAATTTAGAGCTCATATTTCATGCCTTCTTTTCCTCAAATATCATAGGTTATCAAGTCATGCCTACATTGGGTTTTATTAAATGTCTTCAAAGTGCATTTTTTCTAACATTTATAATGTTTGCAGTGTGAAATGTATCTAATACAAGCTACTCTGACATACTCTAATAAAAATTGTTTCTGTGTTCCTATCCCCGTTTTTGTCTGTAGTTTTAAATTTTTTTAAAGATTTTTAATTTATTTATTTTAAAGATGTAGGTACAATTGAGGATTAGATAGATAAAGTGGTCATTTTACAGATAAACTTTGGATCTCTCTTTGGTCTCCACTTTGCCTGCTTTGAGATTATGTACCCTTATTAATATTGTGCACAGTGGAAAACCATGAAGACATAAAGGATGAAACTCAACTTTTTTTTAAGCAAGAAAATTGAGGATCAGAGAATTTAACTGATTAAACCAAAGTTCCACTTATAGTGATCAAATGAAATTAGAATTTCATTCTTTTTCACTATATCACATTTCCTGCCTTGTTGCCATTGTTCTTAGATGGCAGTAACACTCTTAGATTTTTACATATTTTAATATAATTTATTGCTTCCTTTCTTATTGCTCAGGACAGTTTAAGGAGTTGTCTATGACTTTAGGATAATCCAAAATGCCTTTATGCTCTGGCCCATAAGCTATATCAAATATATTATACCGAAAGCCAAGAGCCAAAATATGTTATCTGAAGCTTATCATTAAGGCAATGACAAAGTTCTTTTTTCACAAATCATATGTTAGAGTCTTTTTTATCCCTTAACTGCCCACGTGTCACTAAAATTTAAGCTTCCTTGAATTCTGCTCTTGTTCAATTTAAATATAATCATGGTAGTTGGCTTGTGGTGAAAAAACGCACAGTCATCAGACCACCTGAGTTCAATTTTAATTCATTGCTGTTGATTGATTCTGTTGAAGTAATACAAACATTTACTCAGTACATGCTATAGATACTTTGAGAGATACAAAAATAAATGTGACATAATCCTTCTATCTGGAAATGTAAAGTTTAAAATACAAATATCTCTAGTGAAAAGCAAATACAGCTGTGGCATGGAAACAACATATATATATATATGTGTGTGTGTATATATATATATATATATATATATACGTGTATATATGTGTATATATACACGTATATATATATATACGTATATATATATATTTTTTGGAACAAAGTCTATGGAAAATTTGAAAAGGAGGTCATATGTGTTGAAATGATCAGGTTGAGTTTCATAAAAGAGGAGAAATCTGATATGGACATTGATGAATATATAGATTATGGCTCATTCCCAGTCCAAAACATATTAAGTTATACATATCTTGAGAACTACAGAATCAGTAACCTATATAGTGATGAGAGAGGTATCTATTAATCAAAAAGTTAATATTTAATCAATAAAATCTGTTTATTTAACTTTAAACTCACAACTCAAGCTTAGCAACACCATGTACCATTCATATTCAAATGAATTAAGCTCCCATTTAGAAAGAGAGTTATCACAGTGCCAGGTACTATTACATGTGCTTTTCATATACTACCTTGTTTAATCCACTCAAAAATCTCATGATTATTTTTCCCATTTTACTAATAAAGTAACTGTGACACAATAATATTAAGTAAAACTTGGACAAGGTCACATTTCTATTAATTAGCAGTGCTGAGATTTAGGCCCAGATTTGACTGATTTTAAAGTTTGGATCTCAATCACTCCATTGTGCCGTTATTCTAAGATGGGAATAAAGGTAGTATTACCCTCTAACTTATACTCAATTTATTTTCTTTCCAAACTCTTTTTTCCCCCGAAATTTGCTTGTACATCAAAGCAGTTTTTGATCCACTCTTTTCTTCAGCTTGAAAACTTAATAAAATAACTGCCTGTGGCTTGGATTTTTTTTTCAGTCAGAAATGCTTCCTTGCTTTCTCACTTGCATAATGGAGCAAACTTTCGATGTCTCTGGGTTGCGATCACATCTTGCTGGTGCTTAAAAGCAGACAAAGTTTGAATTTTTTATCCAGTCATTCAAAATTGGCATCTCCAAGGCAACAATTGAACAGTCTTATCATTTCTGGCAATTGCTCCAGGCAAATGTAATCCTTTAACTAGACGGCATTTGTTTGTACCAGTCTTTGGTCCTCCGTTATTATTTAATGGCCACTTGTTGGCCAGCCCAATTTAAAACAAGAGTCACTAGGTTTGGGCTAGAAAGTGAAATGCTGTTGTGAAATGATGTTTTTCTCTGATTTTCTAATTTATCACCATGACAGACAAACTCAGTCATAGATGGCAGGATACATGTTTGAGATACTGACTTATGGCCAACAGGACCTATACTAGATCTTTGCCAATTAAGATGGTGCTGTTGGTAGGTGGTGGTTGTGGTAGAGTTGTAAGGGGGGAAAAGAAAAATCATCATTCTTTGTACAACATATAATCCTTTTGGTTATCAGACTTTCTCACAATTATTTGATATTCGTTTTCTTTAATTTATATGAAAGATTAAGAACTAGAATTCAGTACCTTGAATCCAGAACCAAATTGCATGTGTGAATTTAAAGAGTACATTTAGATTTTAGGGAGATGATTTGAGGGGATTTCTAGGTTGTGAATATGTGACCTAATTTATGAATAATTGACGACTCTCAATGTTAACCATTATTATATCTGATTAACTCTATATAAGATAGGTTCTCTGACCCTCTCTCTAGAACAACCTGATATAATAAATCTATGTCATTGTTGTTAGACCTGATGGAACCTGTTGATTAAATTTCTCTTCCTTCTATGACAGGAGGAGGACAAATCAACTTCGTAAGGATAAATCAGCATTGTATAAGGAGGGATCTGTAAGTCCTAACCTTTTACACCTTTCTACTATTAGTGTGTGCCATTCCTTGCTTGGAGAGATGAGAGTTTTTAATCTTTTACCCACCTATATAAAAAAAAGTTGTAGCTCACTGATGCATTTATTTAATTTTATATAAACACGCTTTTTGAGGCTGAAGTAAATCTGAACTGGTTTTCAATGTGAAAATAGAATATAAAGGCTGTTCTTGGAGTTATTTCTAAACAGAACTTGTCTCAAATCCTAACTAGAATTACTATATATATATATAGTAATTCTAGTTAGTTACTATATATTATATATATATATATATATATATATATATATATATATATATATATATATATATAAATCT
>NW_007256328.1:337614-413970 GCF_000164805.1 Carlito syrichta
AAATGCTGCAGCCGCAAGCACTGCCAGTGGGTATCCTTGGGTGAAATAGGTAAGGGTTAAAAGATTAAAATCTTTATTCTGGTTTATCTTAGAAATCATCTTTTCCTTCCTATTGTGTTTGGTGAGAGTGGGAAATGGCTTTTAAAACTTGATATTTTTTCTCATACTGTTTTATTGGTGTTTTCTTTGTAAGAGCTGACTTGACTAAAGGAGAAAAAAAGATCTTGTCTTTAATTCTACCATTGCATCTGGGATGTTAAGTTGGCACCTGGACTAAGTAATACTTATTGAATAAATGAGCAAAGTATACATTCCTAATGTTAGATGTTACTCAGCTAAATCTTTTCCATTAAGTGTTGGAAAAGTAAAAAACAATTCCGTTGACATACAGAAGTGTTTATATTTATTCTACAAAAAATTTACTGAGCACCTTCTATATACCAGACTTTGTATTGTGTACCAGTGACACAATGAATAATTAAGCTTGATCACTGTTTTGTACATCCATGAATCTAAAGGTCATATTAACTAATTTTTACATACACCTTTTATATACACTAATTTTTATATGCACTCAATATCAAATAATTTTGTGTACCAAATCTTGATCTGATAGACGTAGTCACAAACTTAAACTTATTCTTGTATTAATCAACCTGTTGATAGGCATAATTTCTAGAGTGTATCAGGGATATCATTTTATGTGACTGATACTGTCCATTAAACAATGTCTAATTTCTCCAGATTTATCAGAGAATGAAGCACGATTCCATCATCACATAGAGAAACTCTTTATTTTATCTTTAATTACTTTGGCCTGTTCTAGCTTTACACACACTGTGGTGTTTGCTGCCCTTTCATCTACAATGAGAATTCTCTCAAATATGCTTCTTTGTAGAAGCTACTTTGAGACCAAGAAACAGAATTTTCTTTAAATTAGAATACAGCATGTCATGATAGAATAGATACTTGTTGTCTCTGCACCTACTAAACTTGAGAAATTGGTAGTATTTTCTACCTTTATGGCTGTGTCTCTGGATCCCTTATGACTTTGTGAAAATGCTAGCTCCCTAAATTTAGGTACATAGGGTCTAGTTGGACAAATGTGTTTGCTTTTAGAAGCTAATATTCAAGAATTACATAAAGACCTAAAAACAAATCTTTAGTAAACATTTATTTCTCTACCAATTTCCCTGAGTGGATTGCCTATATTCTTTGTAAATAAAGTGGGTAAAGCCTACAAGAAACAGGATTAATTTTCCCACTGATTTTTAAATTTGTTTCAACTATCACTTCAACCACTAGTGCCAGCTACCTTTTCTTTATAGGTTCAATGATACAGTCTGTTTTCAGCAATGAGATAACAGGACCATGTCCTTTTGTATTGAGTATGACTGGTGTATGTATGCACCATTACACCTTTTGTGTTCTATTATGTCTGGGCTATTTTCCAATATTTTTATGAACATGGTGTTTCGAGATTTCTTGGATTCAAGCATGATTATATATCTGGACAATATCTTAGTTTACTCAGGACAGTACTGTCCAGATGGCCCTGGACTATCTCCAATAGAATAAACTGTTTACCAAAAATGTAGAAGTATGAATTATATGAAGTTCAAGTTAAGTTCCTGGTGTATGTAATCTCCTCACAAGGGATTGGGATGGACTTCAGGAAGGTCAGATCAGTACTGATTAGGATACACATCTAATTCTAAAACACCGTTCAATAATCTTTTGCATTCCATTGATGATTATAATAGCTGCATCCTCTCTTTTTTGGCCCTGTGTATCTCTCTAACCAGGCTTCTGAGGGAAACACTAGGCTTTTTGGTAAACTCTCAAGTCCCAGAAAGCTTCTGAGACAGTAAATTACATTTATCTCTGCCCACATCCTGGTATAGTCTTACCTTTACTAATACATCATTTACATTAGTAATCAGACAGTTTATTCCCATCATGAATAAAACCTCTCTGTATTTCCCTTTCTCTTTCAGCTATCTCCTTATATACTTGTTCTTTCGTAGAGTTTTTTTTAAAGAGAACCGGCTATACGTAAACAAGAGTTGAGCTCACTTTAGTCACCCACCTACACTTCTTCGCAAAAACTATTCTTACTAAGGTTACCAAAGACCTTTATGTTGAAAATAATATGGAGAAAGTCCCAGTTTACTTGGTTTCTTATTATTGGACACTTGACTCCTCTCTCCAAGAGCCACTCTCTTCCCTTGGCTTTGATTACATTAAACTCCTAACTTTATCCACTCTTTTACAAGCTGTTTGCCTTCTCTATCTAGTTTTTAAATATTGAAGATCCTCAGGACTTCATTCTGGGTGCTTTCTCCTTCTCTACTGGATTATATCTCCATAAAAAATCTCTCATTCACTTTTTTGACTTTAACAGTTGTCTATATACTGATTAGCCTCCACTTGTACCCTTAAAGCTATTGCAATAAAATAAAAAAGAATATATCATAAAAAATGTACTTCTAGTCTCCCAAATTTAGAATCTTATATTCAGCTACCGACTTAAGATTGGCACTTCAATGAATCTCTGGCAAGTCAAATTGAAAATGTTTCAAACTGAATATCTGACACTCACGTATTCAATTTGTCCCTCAGTTAGTATCCTCCATTTTAGTAAATATTATCTTCCCTCCACAGACATGCGAGTCATCATTGACACATCCCTCTATCTTATCTCCTACATTCAGTTGAACACCAATTTCTGTAGATAATTCCTGCAATATATATTTCAAATAAATACACTCTTTTAAATTTATGTTACCACTATGCCACTCACTTAAGGAGGACATTTCTGATATCCTTTAGTCCTCATTTTGGTGTAAAGACTCAGAACACAATGAATTTATTCTTCATTCTTCATATTACTTGTCACAGTAACATTCTGCATTTTCAGGATAATTAAGTAAATAAATATCTGTCTCTTTCACTATATTGTAAAAACCATATGAGTCTTGCTTTAGTTTGCTTAGCACAGAACCTCATATATTCAATAAATATTTGTCAAATGAATTATATAATATAATTATAATTGTTAGCAACAAATGAGCATTTACTATATTTCAGGAATTGCGCCAAGTACTGTAAATAAATTATCTCATTTGATCGTATTAATTATCTTATGAGAAAAGTATTATTATTAATAATAATAATAATATTTTTAAAAGTATTATATAAATGAATTTATATAGATGAGCTCAGAGTAATTAAAAATCTTACCCAAATGAATATAAGTTGTAAGAAACAGAGATACAATTTAAATCAATTTCTGTGAGACTCCCAAGTTTGTTTTTATCAGAAATTCAAATTCTGCTAGTTAGTCTTTATCAGAATGGTTTCTATTAAAAGCCTTGCTATCGCAAGCCTTCATCCAAAATGTTGTTGCTTTGTATTCCGATTGACAATACAGCCCTGCTATACATTACGGGTTGAAATTTTAAAAAAGCTTTAGGTTTGTTTTTTCTGTAGTTCATTTATGAAGGCACAAAATCCTATGTATAAATCCCATTTACTGTAAACTCAAACCTCTGTTTTTCTGTCATTGCTTGTCTCTTACATACAATACATATATTATATCATATATAATACAAGAAATATTAATTCCATAATGTATAACACACCCAACCATAATATATGCTTTTAAAAATACTGTTCTATGACACTTGATTGATCCAGTCTGAGACCAAGAAGTATAATATACTGACTGACTTATTCAGTGCCAAGACAAATTTGACGGATTTTAAAAACTATTTTTACTGTTTCTGCCCTCCCACAATATTAATTGATGCTTGTGTTTCTAGGTTAGTAACAGAATAATCTAAATTGCATACTATAGTATCATCTTTATGTTGGTTCAACATATAAATGATGACAGACCTCCTCACTCCCTTTTGGGAGTTACCCATTCAAGACATCTTCTGACTTTTACAGGTGTGTGAATAAAGTGGCATTATTAGGAGTCCTTTTTGTTCGCATTTTATACAACTATTTGTTGTCTTTTTTATAGCTACTATATTGTGCAATTCCAAAGATCATCTACATTTTAGTCTCTGTGAATGATTCTCCAGAAATTTTATAGTGCACAGTCTATAAGGCCATACACTGTGAAATGTCATGGTCTTTCTCTTCCCATCCATGGGTAGTGAATGAATTCAACATGCTAATAAAAGCATTTTGGAACAAAAACTTTAATTATTATGGCTTCTTTGATCAAAATAATAAAATGTCTTCACTTTCCACACCTGAATTTGTATAGAGTAATTCTGCATATCCTTCCATTATTGTATTAATATTATTGTGCTAATTGAGCTCCTTGGTGACAAGCAAATAAAATGAACTTTAACAAATTTAAGGAAAAATGAATTTAGCATAGGATACTAATGACTCACAAAATTGGTAAGAAGCTAGAAGATTACGAGAATTTATGAAACAAAAAGAAACAAAAATCATAGCCACTGTCTTTTAAAAAGGCCCACCTGTGTAAAAACCATTTCTGGTTTGCCAGTTTTACTGCTCCCACCACCATGAATACCACTGTGGTATCATGCTAAACTATATCTTCTGACTTTGTTACTTTCTTCAAAATCTAAAGTCCAAAATAAGGATTCTTAATTGGCTGAGATTAGGCCACGTGTCCAACCTTCTCAGCTTTCACAGTCAGAGTCATGGAATTGAGCAGTGGGCGATGGGTGCAGGAAATTATCACGATGGTAATACTATACATAATAGGAAAGTAGTAAATACCCCAAACTAAAATGAGATATTAGGAAGGATGTGCTTTCTGACCAAAAAAAAAAAAAAAAAATCCAATCTGAGCAATGTCTACTATAAACCCTCATTTATGTCAATCATGAGTTTCACTCACTTTACCCACTACTCACCTCGACACATAACCTTTTCTTATGTAAAACAGTCTGGTAGTTTTGTGTTTCTGGTACTGTTGGGATCAAATACACTAGCTTGGTTACTGGGAAGGGGGTCACCTTAAATATGAGACACATTGCTGTGGAAACAGGATTAGCATCACACATCAATACTATCCATCTTCCTCACAGATTTTCAAAAAGACACCCAACTAATGAATGAATTCACTATTCCCCATACATGGTCCTGAAGACGGAGGAGTATCAGGTTTCTTACAATTCTTTAGGAGCTGCACTATGAATTTTTTTGTTTTAGAATTATGGGGTACATGTGAAGATTTACTACATAAGTAAATTGTGTACAGGTGAAGTTTAGGCTTCCAGCGAGCCCCCTCAGTAGTGGACATAGTACCCAATGGTTGCATGCCCCATAGTCCCCCACCATCCCTCCCCCATTAGCAGTGCCTAGCATTTGTTGTTCCTCCCTTTGTGCTTGTGCGCCAAATGTATATGTTCTACTTATGAGTGCAAAAATATGATATTAAGTTTTTTTGTTTTTGTGATGTTTCACTTAAAATAATGGTCTCCAGCTGCATCCATGTAGTTGTAAAGAGCATTATTTTGTTCTTCTTTATGACTGTGTAGTATTCCATAATGCATATGTACCACATTTTCTTTATCCAATCCACTTTTGATGACCATCTGGGTGGTTTTATGTTTTTGCTATTTGTAATAGTGCTGCAACGAACATACACATTCAGATGCCTTTTTGGTAGAGTGATTTATATTCTTCTGTTTATATTCCCAGGATAGGGATTGCTGTATACTATGCTAGCTCAGATTTTGGTTCTTTGAGAAAACGCCACACTGCTTTCCACAAAGATTGAACAAGCTTGCAATCCCACCGATCACACAGAAGCATTTCCTTTTCTCTGCAGCCTCACCAACACCTGCTTTTTTTTTTTAACCTTTTAATGACAGCCATTCTGTCCGATGTGAGGTAAGACCCTGTAGCTTTGATTTGAATTTCTCTGATGATTAGTGAAGCTGAATATTTTTTCATATGTTTGTTGACTGCTTGGATGTCTTTTTGTGAGAAGTGTCTGTTCGTGTCCTTTGCCTACTTTTTAATGGGGATATTTGTTTTTGTATCTGATTAGTTATCGCTTAGAAATGATATAGCTGTGAAAAAGGTGGATTTTTTTTTTCCATACTGTGTTGGAGCAGCATCGCATGACTTAGTGATCTATTTACTTTCAAATTTCTGTCCTAATTTTATTCTTTCCTTATTTCTTCTTGGATTTCACTATAGCTTTAGCTCTAATTTTCATAACACAATTAACAACCTAATTTGAACTGGGACTAGATTCCTAGGTCTTGTTCCTATTTGCTTCTTAACACCTTTGACTACATGACTCAATTCCTTGTTTCATCTATTTCCGGGCCTTTGAGTTATAGAAATTGCCTTGTGTTCCTGAGTTCTGACCCTAGACTCTTATGTGTCTCAGGTCAGTCCAGAGCCTTTTCTTCATGGCTGAAGCAGTGTGTCAAGAAAACTTCTTTTTTCTTTTTTCAGTTACTCTCACAGAAACCGATTCTATCTGTATCTGGCATATTTCTGCCCATTCTGATTGTTTGCTGCCCTCTAGTGGCCAATGATTTCTAGTCTTACTTGAGACCTACATGTAACTATCTCAGGCTGCGTCCAACCGAGTGACAAGACAAAAACCTTAGAAAATCCATTATTTCTAGATCAGATACATTTTAAAATTCATTCAAAGACATAAAGAAACTAAAAAAAACCTAAAAAGATGTAGATATGATTCAGGGATATCAACTAGGTTTATTTAATTAGTTTGAGATAAAATCAATAAAATTTACCTAACCTCTCTACTAGGAACACTTCTGTGTGGTATTTTATTTTTCTAGGCTATATAGAGCTCATATAAATGTATGAAAAGATCACATTTGATCAAATGAGCAAAAAGTCAAGACAAGATGAAAAAAATACAAATGTAAATATATATTCACATCATTAAGATAAAAATAAGTATTATTTTTGTAATTTCCAGGAGAACAGAACTATTCCCTCTGCTGATGGAGATTTATTTCCTTTTTGCTTATTTATAAGAAAGTGGAAAAATATTTTGTTGACATAGAATTGAACTCTGTTTGATTTTATTAATTTAATATGATTAACCCATTAATATTAACATTTTATTAATTCAGTAGTCTCAGAAATAGCAAAGTAAATCACAATGGATATAAACAAATATCCTACTAGTAATATATTACTTCTTCTTTTACTTCTAGTACTACTACTACTACAATGAAAATGAAGATTACTACTAATACTACTACTGCCGTTATGCTGACATAATAATAATAATTAGCATATATCAAGCCATAATTTTATGCCAGGCAATGTGATCATCACTTTACATGCATCTTATTTAATTCTTATAACAACCTTTGCGGTAGATACTATTGTTACCCTTAATTTACAGATTAAGACATCCCAAGGCCCACAGCAGTTGCACTCTGTCTGCCTCTGAGTTTTATTAAAGGTCTGAGGCTGCTGGAGTCAGCCAGTGGAGTTAAAGGAGAGGGACAGGGCAAGACGACAGAGGAAGACTGTACAGCAGTCATCCCCTAACAGAAACATCAATTTGAACAATTAACTATCCACATGTGAAAGTATCTTCACAAAACTCAGGAAACCAGGTGACAGATCACCATATTTAGCATAATAATACAAAAAGAAGCATTGAGAAGAGTAGAAAGGACAGTTTTATATTATTCATAGCACCCCTCCCCCAAATCTAGATACCACAACACTGAGAGACACACTTTCCTTAAGGGAAGGAGAAAGGAGTAGCATACAACTTTGCCTTAGAACCCAATATTAAGCCTACCACAGAAAAAATCACCACCAATCAATTTCAGCCACTTTAAACCCCAAATAAATCTTAAGGTCAGGCAATTAGTAGCTTCCACGGGCCTTAAGTATGTCCCAGAGGGAGACATGAATCTGTGGCCCTGGTGGGATGGATTTGAATTCTGCCTGACATCCCTGCTGGTTATTTACAGCAGTCTTAAGGCCTGAATAAACAGCAGGAGGTAGACCATAGCTGCCATGGACCTTGCATATGTCCTGTTGCCAGACAGGAACTCATGGCTCTGATTGGATGGACTCAAGTTCTGGCCCACATCACCACTGGCCCACTGCAGCAGTCTCAGATCCTGAATATACCTCAGTGGTGGGCAGGCTGTACCTGCTGCTGGCCCTAGGCAAATCTTGGTGCTGCACTGACCTTGGTGGCAGTGAGTTTCTGATGTGACCCAATACTACATCAGCTTTGGCAACCACAGGGTTGCCCATATCACCCCTCTCTCAACCTCAGGTAGTACAGCATGGAAAAAGACACCATTTGCTTGAGGGACAGAAAGGGAAGTAGATACAAGACTTTACCTTGTAACCCAGTGCCAGGCCCACCACAATAAAAACCCAGCACTGGGCAGAGCCCCACATACCCTGACACTAGGTTGGTACCTGTTAGCAGGGTTTCTAGACACACCCTGGTGCCAGACAGAAACCTATGGATCTAAAAAAATATACTAAACATCTGGACCACTTCACCACTGGCTGACTACAGTGGCCTTGAGCCCTGCATAAACCTCAACAGCAGGCAAGCTGCAGCAACCACAGGTCATGGGTATACCCCAGTGCGTCACTGTCTTGGCAGCTGTGGGCTTTAGATGTGATTTAGTGCTGTGTCAGTCTTGGTAGCCCAGAGATTCCATCTGTGGCAGACCTGTGCTTAGGCATCCCCTCACCCCAGCACTGTAGCAGTTGAAGTGGTAAGAGGCTTAGGGACCTCACCAATCAACTTGTCCTGAATCTCTGGACAGGTTTACTGCTGAAGCAAGCTTTTAAGCAAAGTCAGACTGCAAAGACTGAATTAGTTATCTATATAATGTATAGACATTAATCAGTGGCCATGAGGATTAAGATCAATCAGAAAAACATGACATCATCAGACAGATTAAAGTAACAGTGATTCTAAAAAGAAGGAAATGTAAGTACTGTTTGACAAAGAATCCAAAATAGCTGCTAAAAGACCTCAATTTTCATCAATAAAATACAGAGAAATAAAGACATTCAAAAATACTAGCCTGTAGTTTTCCTTTATGTAATGTCTTTGGTTAGCATTGGTATCCAGGAAATACTGTCTTTGTAAAATGAATTTGAAAAGCATCCCCTTCTCTTTGGTGTTTTAAAACAGTTTGAGTAGTGTCCATAAAGACTCTCTGCATGAGTAGGCATGTGCTGGTGGGTGAGTGAAAGTCCATCCGAAGGGATATTCAGGTTCATGCACCTGGGGCTTTCCTCTGAAGGTGACTGCAACCCCCACTGCCCTGAGATTGTTGCTTCCGGGGTGCAGGATTATCTACTATTCATGGGACTCTCCTGAGAAGAGCCTGCCAAATCCAGCTGATTCCCATTGCCTGGCACCTGGCCCACACCATCACCAGTTATAGCAAATCGGATTGAGCTCCAGATCCGATCAGTGGAGAGAGATCAGGGAGAGTCGAGGAGGAGCCCCATTCCCAGTGGGGAAATGCCAACAGCAACCATTTCCTCTGTCCCAGGACCAGGAAGAGACCTGCATTGTCTCACCCAGCTCAACCCAGCCTCCAACTTGGGACCTAAGGTAATCTCATCAAACTAGGAGAGACAGAAGCCCCTCCACCATGCTGGATTGGACAAAGACAGGTCAGATCTGAGTGGCAGACTTGACAGGCAGCAAGTTGAGTGAGTCCAGATCTGACTCACCCTCCTTTCACAGTAGATGTGGGACATCTGACCCAAGCTGAGAGCAACCCTATCAGCCTGTGCTGAGAGCAGAGGGGATTGACTGATGATCATAGCTGAAAGGAAGTTGGCCTTACAGGAAGGACCTCAGAGCATGTATGATTTCGTTTTGTTTTTTTTTTGTCTGATTGCTTTGCTCATTTTTGTATGTTTGTTTTTTGTTTCAGTTTTTGAATCTCTTTCTTGTTGTTTTTGATAACGTTTTTGTACATGCTTTGTTTCTGTTATTTTATTGATCTTTTTAGACTTTCTATTTGTGTGTGGAAAGAGTGCCTCAATAGGGAGGTTTTTGTTGGTTTGTGTGATGGTATGATTGTATGTTTTAGGTTTTTTTTTAACACTTTTCTGTCTTTGTGTCTCTTTTCATTTGTTAGTTGGTACGTCTGTCTGTTTTCCCTCTTCCTCTTCTCTCTCTCCACCTTCCTCTTGACCCCCCCTTCCTTTTTCCATTATTTTCCTTTTTCTTACCTCCTTTGGTTCCAGGAAGCAAACCTATACTCCCACTGCATGGACAGATTGTAAGGCAATGGGAAGTGGGTTTTAGGGTGCCCACATACCTATCAGTAGATACTGGGGTCTATAGACAGATTCTGAATCACAGCTCCACCTTCAATTAAATCTCAAAACTACAAAAAGTACAGCCCCCAACCCACAGTCCAGCTTCAGAATTGAACAAAGCCAGAGGATCCATATAAGGAAGAATAAGAGATTGCACAAACAGAAGTAAAACCAACTCCCCACCCTTGAACAACAGCATTAAAGAAGAGGAAAAACAAGGGAAAGGGAGAAAATCCACACAAATGAAGGAAAACCAAAAGAAGAATATGGGTCTCACACAGACCCCTGGGAGGTCAGACACTGAGAAAACAGACTTTGGAACACAAACAATGAAGAGCCCCCAGAATGACTGATCTCAAACTACAAACCCAGATATCAAGACATTATTCAAGAGAATAAAAAGAATTGGGAGAGACAATAGGAAAAAATGAAGGAGTTGATAACTGAGATAACCGCAGTAAAGAATACTGTGAATAAAATAAATACCAAGCTGATAAGCATGGAAAGCAGAATTAGCCAAGTAGAAGACAGAATCTCAGAGCTTGAGGACCAAATATAGAACTAACCCTAACTCCAAAACATAGAAAAAAAGTTTAGAAAGACAGAACAAAACTTTCAAGAGACAAGCAATTATTTCAAGAGGCCGAACCTAAGAGTGATTGGACTTCTTGAGGCAGAAAGAGTGACAGAGATCACCCTGAAACAAATATCCATGAAATTATTCAAGAAAACTTCCCTCACCTCATCAGTGATGTGAGAATTCAAACACAAGAGATTCAGAGAGACCCTGCAAGACAACAAAGAGGAGACCAACTCCTAGACACATAGCAATTCACCTAAACAAAGTAGGTATAAAAAAAATTCTAAAGGCAGCAAGAGAAAAAGGTCAGAGTACCTACTGGGGAAGACCAATTAGAATAGCAGCAAATTTATCTTCAGAAAAACTTCAGGCTAAGAGGGCCTGGAGCCCAATCTTCAACGTTCTCAAATATAAACAATTTCAACCAAGAATAACCTACCCACCTAAGCTAAACTTCATCAGTGATAGAGAAATAAAATCTTTTCCAGACATTCAAACCCTAAGAACTTATCCTGCCTCCAGACCAGCTCTGCAAGAAACATTTAAGAAAGTATTAAGCACAGAAGAAAGGAAAAAGTAATGACAATGTTCTTCACAAGTGTGCAGGAAAAAGATTGAAAACACACATGAATCAACCCAAAAATCAAAAGAAAGAAAACAAACAGGAACAACAAAAACTCTATAAAAACCTAATGACAAGGATAAACTCTCACATTTCAATAATTAGCCTGAATGTGAATGGACTAAATGCACCACTGAAAAGACATAGAATAGCAAAATGGATGAAATATCATGAGGCAACAATATATTGTCTCCAAGAGCCTCATTTCACCAGAAACGACATTCACAGACTCAAAGTAAGAGGATGGGAAACAAAATGTCTGGTGAATGGAACAAAAAGAAAGCAGGAGTTCTGATCTTAATATCAGACAAAATATTCATAAAGCTATCACAAATTAAAAAAGATACAGAAAGACACTGCGTAATGATAAAAGGTTCAATCCGTCAACAAGAAATATCCATTCTAAACATATATGTATCCACCACAAGAGCACCAACTTTCATGTAGCAACTTCTAGGCAAACTTAAAAAATATATTGACCTTTACACTGTGAGAGCTGGGGACTTTAATAACCTACTCACAACCCTAGACAGATCATCAAGACTAAAAAAATCAGCAAGGAGATCTGGAACCTCAGTGTGACTCTTGACCAGATAGACTTAACTAATACCTACAGAACACTCCACCCAACGACTACAGAATGTAGTCATCACCACATGGGACATACTCCAAGATCGACCATATCCTCAGTCATAAATCAAGAATAAACAACTTTCATAAGATTGAAATCCTGCTATGCACCTTCTCAGATCACAGTGGAATAAAAATAAATATCAACACCAACAAAGTTTCTCCAAAACCCACAAAGACATGGACACTAAACAGCATGATGCTAAGCAACTCCTGGGTCAACATGGAAATCAAAACAGATTACAAGATACCTGGAAACAAATGAAAATGAAGAAACATCTTACTAAAACCTCTGGGATGCTACAAAAGCAGTAGTAAGAGAGGAATTCATATCAATACAAACACACTTGAAGAAAATGGAAAGGTCACACGTTAACAGACTAACAAGACACCTAAGGAAGCTGGAAAAGCAAGACCACCAAAACCCTGACTTTAACAGAATAATCCAGATCAACAAAATAAAAGCCCAAATCTGGGACACAGAAGACAAAATGTAATACCAAAAAACCAAAGAAATAAAAAGCTGGTTCTTTGAAAGGATAAACAAGTTAGACAGACCAAGGAAAAGAGAGAAAAAGCCTAAATAAACACAATCAGAAACACAAAAGATGAAGTCACAACTGACCCTGAAGAAATACAAAAGATTATCAGAGACTACTATGTACACTTGTATGGAAACAAACTTGAAAACCTAAAGGAAATGGAGAACTGTCTGTTATCACACAATCTCCCCAGGTTGAAACAAGAAGAAATTGAGACCCCAGATAGACAAATAACAATCCAGGAAATTGACTGTCATAAGAAAACTACCTACAAAAAAAAAAAAAGCCCTGGATCAGATGGCTTTCCAGCAGAATTATACAAAACATACAAGGAGGAATTGATATCAATCCTATTGAAAATATTCCAGGTGATTGAGAAAGATGGAACTCTCCCCAAATCCGTTTATCAAGCTAACATCATATTGATACCCAAGTCAGGTAAAGATCCAACAAAAAAAGAAAACTACAGGCCAATATCCTTGATGAACATAGAAGCTAAAATTTTCAACAAGATTCTAGCAAACCAGATTCAACAGCACATATCAAAAATCACCCACCACGACCTAGCAGGCCGGGATGCAGGGCTGGTTCAACATTCATAAGACCTTAAACATAATTAAATACATCAACAGATGTGAAAACAAAAACCATGTGATTATATCATTAGATGCAGAGAAAACTTTTGATAAAATCCAACCTCCCCTATTAATAAAAACCCTTGAACCTCTAGGCATAGATGGAACATACCTCAAAATAGTAAGAGCCATCTATGAGAAACCCACGGTCAGCATACTGATAAACAGACAGAAATTAGAACCATTTCCCTTGAAAACTGGAGCAAGACAAGGATGCCCACTCCTCCTGTTCAACATAGTTTTGGCTGTCCTAGCTAGAGCAATCAGACAAGAGAAGGCGATCAGGGGTATCCAAATAGGAAAAGAGGAAGTCCAGTTATCCCTCTTTGCAGATGACATGATTCTATACCTTGAAAATCCAAGAGAATCCGTCAAAAACCGTGCCACCCATCAAAAGAGGACTGGATAAAAAAATGTGGTACATATGCACAATGGAATATTGCACAGCCATAAAAAAGAACAAAATCATGAACTTCACAGCAGCCTGGATGTCTTAGAGTCTATAATACTGAGTGATCTTTCACAGAAACAAAGAACTGAGTATTATATGTTCTCATTCATAAGCAGACCTTGAACAACTATTGCAATGCTATAAGAGAATGATTGACAGTAGTGGGAAACTGGGGGGGGGGGTGGTAAGGTGGGATTGGTAATAGTGGAAATCTTCCTGGGGGAGTGGGGGCAAACCTCATCAACAAGGGTGACTGCATAATGAATATTTGTATACCTAACACTGAATTGTACCTCACATCTTTAAAATAAATAATTTAAAAGTTTAAAAAAAGAGCTTGAGAAAAAAATTGGCATTAATCATTCTTAAATATTTGATATAATTCACTAATAAAACCATTGGGTGATTGGACTTTTCTGAGGTTATTGATTAGTGATTTAATCTGCTTACTCATGATTGGCCTATTAACTTTTTTTTATGTTTAATGATTCATTTTTGGTAGGTTGTATGCTTCTAGGAATTCATTCTCTTTTTTCTAACTTATTTAATTTATTGTCATGTGATTGTCCAAAGTAGTCTCTTCTGATCTTCTTGTATTCTTGTTGTATCAAAACAAAAGAGGAAAGACTTAAAAAGTTTTTTTTTTTAAAGCAAGAATTTTTGAGAAGACAGGGAAATTCCCACAGTGGGAGGGGACCCGAAGGGTTGCCCAAAAACTTTTAAGTGAAAGAGGAAACATTAACACTGAGACCAATAATGAGTAAAGGGATTGTTTCAGTTATTGATTTCTAGTTTTATTCCACCATGGTCCAAGAAGGCACTTGGTAGAATACGAATATTTTTTGAAGATTTTGAGATTTGTTTTGTGGTCAAACTTTTGGCTACATTCCATGCACAGCTGAAGAGAATGGAAATTCTGCAGCTGTTGGGTGAAATTCTCTGTAAATGTGTGTTAGATCCATTTTAAGTTTAGCTTTCTTTGTTGATCTTCTGCTTCAATGAACCAAGTGATGTCAGTGAGGCATTGGAGTCCCTCACTATTATGGTATTGCTATCAGTCTATCTTCTTAGCCCTAATAGTAGTTGATTTATGAATCTGGGTGCTCTGGTATTGGTTGCATATAATTTTTGAAGAGCTAAATTTTCTTATTGTATTTAGCCCTTTATCATCATTACATAATGCCCTTCTTTGCCTTGTCTATTTTGTTGGTTTAAAAGTCTGTTTTATTTCATCTGAAATATTGGCTACTCCTGCTCTGCTTTTGTTTTTCTTTGCATGATTAATCTTTTTACACCATTTAAATTAGAGTCTGAATGTGTTTTTAGCCAGTAGATGGGTCTCTTGTAGGCAGAAGATGTTGGGTCTTTTTTAAAAAAATCCAATTATTCACTCTGTATCTTTTAAGAGGGGGCATTTAGGTCATTTACATGCTGGGTTAATACTGATATGTGATGTTTTCTCCTGTCATAGTGTTGTTAACTAGTTGTTTTGGAGTTTCCATTGTATAACTGTTTTATAGGTTCTGTGAGCTTTACAATGATGTGTCCTTTTCTGATGGTGAGTAACATCCCTTCTTGTAGGGTTTGTCTAGTGGTGGTAAACTCTATTAACATTTATTTGTCTAGGAAAATGTTTATTTTCCCTGTATTTTAGTTTTGCAGGATATAACATTCTTGGTTGGCAGTTTTTTGCTAAAAATAGGCCTCTAATCTCTTCTGCCAAGCAAGGTTTTTTCTGAGAATTGCGTTAGTCTGATAATCCTTTATAGGTGACTTGACTCTTTTCTTTAGGTGCCTTTAAGATTTTTTTCTAGCACTTACCTTGAATAATTTAATGTCTATATGCATTGGTGATATTCATCCCGCATACTATCTCAAACATGTTATCTGAATTTCTTGTATCTGGATGTCTACCCCTTTGGGAAAATTGGAATAATTTTCCTGAATTATTTTCTCAAATGTTTTATAGGTTGCTTACTTTTTCTTCTCTCTCAGGAATTCCAGTAAGTGATAGCTTGGATCACTTTACATAATTCCATATTTATCAAAGACTTTTGCCCATTAATTAAAAAAAATAATCTGACTGAGTTAGCTTGAAAGACCTGTCTTCAAGCTCAGAAATTCTTTCTTCTGCTTTGTGTAATCTTTTCTTAAAACTTTCAAGTATATTTTAAAATTCCGTCAGTGAATGTTTTATTTCCAGAAGTTCTGTTTGGTTTTTTCTTTAAGATTTTTGTCTCTTTCTTCATTTTCTGGATTGCCTTCATAGTTACATTGTGTTGATTTTATACCTTCTCTTCGATCTCGTTGAGCTTCCTTGTAATCCATACTTTGAATTCTTTATCTGTCATTTCTGAGTTTCCATTTTGGGTAGAGTTTATTGTTAGAGAGCTAGCTAGTGTAATTCTTTGGTGATGTTACAATATTCAGATTTTGTATGGTTCCACATTTCTTATCCTAATTTATTCTCTGGTTAGGCTCTTACTCCTTATTTTTTGATTTATTTTTGTTAGGATGGGATTTTTTTCACCTATGATTTTTCTTTCCTTTCCCCACTAGTGGATGTGATTGTAAAGTGTGTAGAGTAGAGATTATGGCTTTGCTTCCCTGAGCACTTCTGTCAGCAGGTCATATATTGGACTGTGTAGTTCTACCCACAGACTAGTAGATGACACTCATGTGTAAGATCATCAGCAGCACAAGCAGATGGGCATGTACTTATCTTTACTTTGAAGTGCTTTCTTTTGTGATGGGCTTTAAAATACGGTGACAGGGGTATTGCGATTCTTGTTCAGTGAAGATTGGGAGTACAGCTGAGCACAGCTAGGGCTCCTGACTTGCCTGTGAATGCACCAGTGATGACAATAGGCACCAATCATGACTGGGGTGGCTGAGGCAGCTCCTGGTGATATGTACAAAGGTCTTGGGGGGGGTGAGGGGGTTGAATTGACTCCACATACTTCATAGGGAGAAATGCAATGTGTTACCCTATCATACCTCTGTCCCAAGAATCCCAGCTCCAAGTTCAGATGTACACTGTTGTTTGTCTCCTTGCTACAATCTGACTGAGAGCCACAAAAAACACCAGTCCTGCAACTTTCCATGGGAGTGGTTTCAAGGAAGAACTTCTTTGCCCAGCCCAACACAGACAACTTTATGGCTTGCCTGTTCTACAATGTGGTAACACTTCTACTTTCTGTAGATGTGAGTAAGAGGTGGAAGTTTGACTTCATCTTTTGGCCTGTGCAGGTGGATGTCAGTAGCAATGGTGTTGGCTGGTTGGGCCATACTGACTTCAGGGTCAGGGGTGAATGGTAAGGTGCCAGTAATGTTAGATTAGGCTAGATAGTCCTGACTCCCTAAGTAGCCCACTGGAGAGCATGTATGAGTCCTGAATGGGTTGGAGTGGGATTGGGCCAGCCCAGAGTTTAGGTGCTGGTTGTGATGGGGAGAGGAGGGCTGATTCCTTGGTCACTGGCAGAACTTTTTGTTTTGGAGAACTTTTGATAGAGGAGAAAGAAAAAAAAGCATGTAGGCAGAAAGATTAGGGAAGATATCCAGTAAAAATTTCTGCTGCAAGCCCCACAACTGGAGTGAGAGCACCTATTTCTAGATCCATGAACTGCCCCTTTTGCACGCTTCTTGGTTGGCCCTTTTCAACATTCTCTTGATTGGTGTATTTCAATCCCAAACCATGGTGCCTTTCTCTGATTGGTGCTGTCACCCAATCAGCACATTCTCAAAAATATATAAACCCTGACTGCTGAAGCATCATTGGCAACCCTCTTTCAGGTACCCTCCCACTTCTGGGAGCTTTCCTGTCTTCTAATGAATTCATACTTATTCATTCTCTGGTGTCCGCATCTCTCATTCATTCTTGGGGTTAGGAAATAACCTGGAACTGCTGAACTAGAAGAGCTGCACATGCCAAACTTGAAGGGACAGATCTACTAAACTGAGAGAACATCAACACTCCTTTGGGGCCTGACTTGCTGTCCTACCTAGCCAACAGAGCTGTAACACTTCTCAGGAGCTGGCTCACTGGTCAGTGAACTGACAAGGCTATGAACATGTATCAGGACTCAGTTCACCAACTCCCCAACTAAGAGAGCTCTGTAGCATTTCTTGGGGACTCTGCAGCTGTTGGCATCCCTGAGTTCTTGGGTGACATCACATTTCCATATCCAGAGGCCATTGCATCCCCGACCACCACATGATTCTTGGGCTGGCAGTGCAGCTTCAGGAACTGCAACATCCCTGGGGGCCTGGCTCACCAACTTACAGGACAAAAAACCCATCATTTCTTGCAGGCTTGTCTGGAATCGTTGGAAGGGTGAGTTAAAATAAACCTGTCTCCTTATTTTTGTTTCCCAGGTTTCTTGTCTGTAGCTTTCCTGTTGTATTTTTTTCAGCCTTTCCTATCACATTTTCTTTTCTTCAGGATCACCATGGCTACTGTCCCCTCTTTGTGCTCAATGTTGCAGGTGATTTTGTAAACTAGGGAGATGGCATTGCTGGGGAGTATGGGTAGCTGGCTTGGTTATTTGGAATGTGGCTCAAGACATTCCATCATTTCCAAGAAGCAGGGTGATATAAAGATTTTAAGATTTTTCTTAATGAAATAACTCACTGGCAGAGGGTAAGAGGCTTTGGTTTTATTTTTTCCACCATGTCAGCATGATCTGGTGAATATGAGAAACTTTTATATGCAAGAAATTAACTTTTGGGAAGCATTTCATTAGGTCAGGCCCCAACTTGCCCTGGCTTCCTTTCTTTTGTTTAAGAATAATCTGGCTCTGTAGTTTTACCCTAGCATGTAAAACCTTGTCAACACAATTAAGAATCCTCTGGTAGGCAAAAGTTGACTGAAAGTGGACTCTTTCCTTTAAAGCACCTTGTCAGCTCTATGATTCATGAACTCAGATACCTCATTTGTTGACCCTGCTAATACCAGCACATGCAAGCTCAATTTCCTGCCCCATTTGTAAGTGGGTAAAATTCTGCTTATGATGGGAAAGCAGTAGGAGAGATGCCCCACAGGCTGCTGGTTTCAGTTTTTCAGAGGCCATTAGGGACTCTCTTGATGGACCCATATATCTTCCAGGGAAAGAGGACTTTGGAAATAAATTTCACCCATTAATACAGATGTTGCAACATGGTTCAATCAGTGGGTCTCTGGCCAGAGGTTCACGGAGGGTCACAAGAACATCCCTCCCATTAGAATTCCTTGTCCAAATACAATTACTCCAAGGTCTTTTTCAAGACTTAGTCTGTATTAGGGGGAACACTAAGTTTGAGGAATTCAGAGGCACAGTTGACAGTGAAGGGCTGGGGCACTGTGCAGGTAAGCATGACTACTTCTGTTGACCAGGTCACTTCTGCTACACATGGATAGAGGTCAGTATTGCATCCATGGGGACTCCATGAGCACATAAGGAGAGGAAAGTAAGGAGATGCCCTTTTTTCCTCAATTCTTATTCATGCACATTGATGGAGAAGTACAGAAAGTTAAGGGATGCCTTCTTTCACCTCTCTCTCTCTCTCCATATGGTAACAAGTCATCTGGCCGTCTGCAGTGTACACTCCTCTCAAGACACTGGGACTCCTTTGACCCTCAGACCTTGAAGAAAAAGCATCTTCGATTCCTTTGCACTTGAGCATGACCAAATTATAACTTGTGAGACTGAGAGACTGGACCTCCAGTGGTGGAGAGAGAGTCAGTCATTTCAAAGGATAGTCCCAATAGACCAAGGATGCCAACCCCAGAGGTACCACTAGGGAATGCATCAGTCCCTGTGGTCACTCCTCTTTATCTGTCCTGTCCCCATCTAGGTCCTTCCCATACTTTAAATCTGCCCCATTCTAAAAACCCTTACCCTAGACTAGCTCCCACTTTATTCATGCCCTTACAAGAGATGCTTAGTGAATATGGTCCCTGTGAGTTGCAGGTACCCTCCTCCCCATGGGACTTGAAACAAATTAAGGGAAATCTTAATAGGTTCTCAGATGACACTGACAAGTATATAGATACTTTCCAGAATTTAACCCAAGTATTTGAGCTCTCCTGGAAGGACACTATATTACTCTTAAGCCAAACCCTGACAATCACCAAGAAAAAAGCAGCCCTGCAAGCAGAAGAGAAGTTTGGGGATAAGCATTTCACATAGTGCCAGAGGTTTATCTCATTGAAAAATCAACAGTACCATTGGAAGACCTTAAATGGGACCCTGATGGAGACATGGAAGAATAGTGGAGGAAACATTTCCTGATGTGCATATTGGAAGGCTTAAAAAAGATGAGAACTGAACTTCTCAACTACTCTAAGCTATCCATGATAAAACAAGGGGCAGATAAAGATTTCCCTGCCTCGCTGGAAAGACTAAAAGAGGTTTTGGTTAAGTACACCTCTCTAGATCCTGAGTTAGTTTAAGGGCAACTGGTCCTCAAAGATTTGTTTGTTACTCAAGCAGTTCTAGTTATCAGGAGAAGCTGCAAAAGCAGGCCATAAGACCAGATGATATCTCAGAGAACCTCCTGAAAATGGCCACCTTGGGTTTTTACAATAGGGATCAAGAGAAGAGCTCAGCAAAAAGAGAAGATACACTTGACAAAGGCAAAATATTATAGGCTTGTACACCCCAGGATGCCTAAGTTACACCTGCTAACTGCTATGGAAGTAACAGGGTGCCAACCCGGAGGACTGCAAAACCAGAAGACCAAAAGAGGCATCTCAATTGGCAGACACTATTAGGAACAAAAGTCCAATGGTCCACCAGAGACCTGGTAAGAATGAACCTGCTAAGGTCATGGTGTCTGTTGCTATGGGTAAAATCTGCGAGGGGACTAGAAGCCTAGTTGTCCCAAAGAGCCCTTAATCTCCAGGACCTTGTCCACTGTGCATGCCAGAGATCCATTGGAAAGCAGGTATGCTCTCTTATGAAGAGAGGAGAGAACACCTAGCCCAGGAATGATGGCCACTGAGGAGGCCTGGAAACCAACTAAAATGCTTGGCATAGCTTATAATCATCCGAACAACCCCAGATGAATATTAAGGTACTGAAACCAAAATTAATTTCTGAATTAATACAGGTGCCAACGATGTGCTCCTCCATATCATGGTTGTGGTGTCTGTTCTGGGATCATACAAAATTGCCTGATCTCCCTTCTTGGCAAGGTGGTGGCATCTGGTGCCAAACTACTCAGGGATCTGAAGCCTGTGGGATTCCACATGGGTTTGAGCAGTGCCTCTGCACAGTCTCCAGATGGTTCTCTGTGTGAATTTGAAAGTGGCAAATCAAGGGTTTCTGAGGGCTCTTCCATGACTAGGATTGTAAAAGTCCCTGGAGAAGGTATGGATTTCTGAGGGTCTCTCACTCATTCTCCTCAATATTTCCCCAGACTAGGAAGCCTTTCCTTGCTTTGTGTTGATCCTAATTCTATAAGCTGCCCTGCTACACTCTTCTCTGCTTTCTGTGGATCCTGTTGCTTTTCTGGTGAATTCTAGCATGCCCTCTTGGATAATCTTAGAAGTGTTAATATTTACTACTTTGGTTCGTCTCTGAGAGAGGCTTACATTAGCTGATTCTAGTCAAATATCTTGAATTGGAAACCATTTTAAAATTTTCCTTTTGATTTATTCTCTGACCCATGGTTGTTCAATTCTGTGTTGCTTAATTTCCACATATTTGCAAATTTTCCAACTACTCTCCTGTTACTGCTTTCCAGCTTCATATTACTGTAACTGGAAAAGAGACTTGGTAGCATATAAATATCCTTAAATTTGGTAAGAATTGTTTTATGTCATAACATATGATCTGTTCTGAAGAATGTGTCATGTGTGCTTAACAAGATTGTGTATTCTGCTGCTGTTGAATGAAAAGATTTTTATATTTTTGTTAGGTGTATTTGGTCTATTGGAGTGTTCAAGTCCATCATTTATTTATTCAGTTTTTTTCTACTTGTTCCATCCATTGTTGGAAGTCAAATGTTGATGTCTCATTATTTTTTATTGATATGTATTAATGTACAAATTTTGGAAGCAAATTAGATAATTTGATACATTCACATAATGTACAAATTAAGTAATGTTGAAAGATCAAATTGGGGTAATTGGAATTTTTTAGCTTAAATATTTATCATTTCTTTATGCTAGAAATATTCAAATTATTCTCTTCTATAGATACATGCTAACAATAGTCACTCTACTAATCTATTGAATACTAGGTCTTGTTTCTTCCATCTAACTGTTTATTTGTGTACATTAATAAACCTCTCTCTATTTCTCACTTCCCTTTCCCCTTCTTGGCCTCTGGGAGCCACAAATCTACTCTCAATCTTCATGATATTTGCATTTATTGGCTTCAACATATGAATAAGAGCATGAAATATTTATCCTTTTGTGTTTGGCTTATTTCACCTAACATAATGACCTATAGATCCATTTGTGTTGCAGCAAATGACAGGATTTCATTCATTTTGATGGATGAGTAGTATTTTATTGTGTATATATACCATATTATCTTATCTATTCTTTCCCATGGGCACTTAGGCTGATCCCATATTTTGGCAATTGTGAATAGTCCTGTAATCAACATGGGAGTGCAGATATCTCTTTGATATATTGACTTTATTTTGAATACTCAGTAGTCGAATTGTTGAATTATAAGGTAGTCCTATTTTTAGTGGTTTTTTTTTTTAGAAATTCAAAAAATTATTTTAAAGCTGTGGGATAAAATTCAGGGTTAGATATACAAATGTTCATTATGCAGGTACTCTTATTGATGAAGTGTGACCCCCCACACCCCTGGAAGTTTTCCACTGCTACCAATCCCTTTCTTATAGTATTATAATTGTTCAAAGGCCCACTTATGAGTGAGAACATGTGATACTCAGTTCTTTGTTTCTGTGATAGATCACTCAGTATTATAGAAATCTTCACAATGCTTTTTATAGTGGCTGCACTAACTTACCTTTCCACTGACATCTCCTTTCTCCACATCGTCACAAAAAATTCATTATTTGGATAAAAGATCATTTTAACTGGGGTTGACAGACAGTATATCACATTTTAGTTTTGGTTTACATTTCTCTGATGGATAGTCATTTTTTCATATACCTGTTGGTCATTTGATTGTTTTCTTTTAAGAAATGTCTATCAGATATTTCTCCCATTTTCTAAACAGATTATATTTTTTCCTGTTGAATTGTTGAACTACTTATACATTTTAATTAGTAATTTCTTCTCAGATGAGTAGTTTGCAAATATTTTCTCCCATTTTGTGGGTTGTCGTTTCACTTTGGTGATTTTTTTTTTTGCTTTTGTGGAAGCTTTTTAGCTTGACATAATCCCATTTCTTCAGTTTTGCTTTGGTTGCCTATGCTTTGGAGTTATTACTCAAGAAATCTTTTCCAAGACCAATGTCCTGGAGGGCTCACCCAATGTTTTGTCCTTGTAGTTTCACAATTTCAGGTCTTAGATTTAATTTAATGTTTATTTTATTTTGATTTGATTTTTGTATATGGTGAGAGATGGGGTTTAGTTTTATTCTTCTACATATAGATATCCAGTTTTCTAAGCACCACTTATTAAAGAGATTGTCCTTTCCTCAGATATGTTCTTGGCATTTTGTTGAAAATTAGTTGAATATAAATGTGTGGATTTATTTCTGTGGTCTTTATTCTGTGCTATTGGTCTATCTGTCTGTTTTTTATGACAGCACCACACTAGCTTGTTTACAGGATCTCTGTAGTATAATTTCAACTCAAGTAATATTATTCCTCCGGTTTTGTTCTTTTTGCTCACTCTGACTTTGGCTGTTTGGTTTCTTCTGTGGCTCCATATACATTTTAGTATTGATTTTGCTTCATTATCTTGCCTAGTTTTCTTAGCTAGAATTTCTAGTACTGTGCTGAATAAAAGTGATGAAAGTGAACATCTTTCTCTTGCTCTAGATCTTAGAAAAATGGTTTTTAGGTTTTCCCTGTTTAGTAGAATACATGTTCAGAGTTTGTCATTTATAGATTTTATGGCGTTGAAGTATTTTTCTTCTATAGCTAGTTTTTTGAAAGTTTTTTTAATCGTTAAGAAATGTTTGATTTTATTGAATGCTTTTTCAGCATTAATTGAAATGATCTTATGCTTTTTTTCATCTTATACTCTGCTAATATGATGAATCACATTTATTAATTTGCAAATGTTTAAGTTTCCTAGCAGCTCTGGGATAAATCCCAATTGATCATGAGAAATGATTTTTCTAATGCATTGCTGATTTCAGTTTTCTATTATTTTGTTGAAGATTTTGCATCTATATTTAGCAGAAATATTGGTCTGTAGTTTTGTTGTGCTTTTGTATGGTTTTGGTATCAAGGTGATACTGACTGACTTTGTAGAATGAGTTTGGAAGCATTCACTCCTCCCTGATTTTTTGAAATATATTGAGTAGGATTGGTATTCACTCTTCTTTAAATGTTTGGTAAAATTCACCAATAAAGACAGCAGGTCCTGTGCTTTTTTAAAAAATGGAATATCTTTTAATACCATTTCTATCTTGTTACTTAGTATCAGTCTATTTCGATTCTAAATTTCTTTAGGGTTCAATCTTGGTAACTTTAAGTGTCTAGAAGTTTATCAATTTTTCTAGGTTTTCCAATTTGTTGGCATGTAGTTGTCCCTAAAAATCCTCAATGATCCTTTGATTATCTATGGTAGCAATTGTAATGTCTTCTTTTTCACCTGTGATTTTATTTACATGGGTCATCTCTCTTTTTTTCTTGGTCAGGGTGAAGGTTTTTCGATTTTGTTTACCTTTTAAAAAACAATTTTTCATTTTCTCGATCTTTTGTATTGCATATGTAGTCTCAATTTTATTTATTCCTTCTGTGATTTTTGTTTTTTTCTTTTCTTCTACTAATTTTGGGATGATTATTCTTAATTTTAGAGCTTTTTTAGGTTGCACCACTAGGCTGTTTATTTGAAGTTTTTTTGCCTTTTAAATGTAAGTATTTAGTGTTGGAAACTTCCCTTTTACTGCTTTTGGTGTGTGCCTTAGGTTTGAGTATGCTGTGTTTCCAGTTTCGTTGTTTCAAGAATTTTTTTAATTCTTTAATTTTAATTAATTAAAAATTTAAAAAATTTGCCGGCCTCGGTGGCTCAGCCTGTAATCCCGCGCCTTTGGGAGGCTGAGGTGAGTAGATTGTCTGAGCCCATGGGTTCGAGACCCGCCTGGGCAGGCGAGACCTCATCTCAAAAAAATTAGCTGGGCGTGGTAGCGTGCGCCTGTAGTTCCAGCTACTTGGAAGGCTGAGGCGGAAGGATCGCTGGAGCCCAGCAGGTCGAGGCTGCGGTGACTGGGAGCGGCCACTGCACTCAAGTCTGGGCGACAGAGTGAGACTCCAACTCAAAATAAAAAATAAAAAAATAATTAAAAAAAATTCTTCATGGATACAATTGATCACTCAGGGGCATACTGATTAATTTCTGTGTTTTTGTATAGGTACCAAAGTTCCTCTTGTTATTGATTTACATTTTATTTTGTTGAACTTATAATTTATTCCCAATAATGACTTTACTTTTTCTGAAATTTGTGGGACATGTTTTGTGGCCTAACATATGGTTTATCATGGAAAATTCTTCATTTTCAATGAAGAATGAGGAGAAGAATGTGTATTCTGCAGTTGTTGGAGAAAATGTTTTGTTAATATTTAGTGGGACTATTTGGTCTGTAGTGGAGAATAAGTCCTGTGTTTCTTTGTTAATTTTCTGATTGGATGATCTATTAAATACTAAAAGTATGGTGTTAAGGTCCACAGTTGTTATTTTATTGAAATCGATCTATCTTTTTAGCTCTAACAGCATTTACTTTACGTATCTGGATGCTCTAATGTTAAGTGTATATATATTTACAACTGTTATATTATTGCTGAATTCATGCCTTTATTGTTATGTAGTAACTTTATCTCTTTTTACAGTGTTTGTTTTGAAAACTATTTTATTTGATGTGAGCTTATCTACTTCTGCTATTTGGGGTTTTAATTTGGATGGAATATTAGTTTCTATTCCTTTATTTTCAGTCCATGTGTGTCTTTAAAAGTGGGATTAGTTTCTTTTAGGCAGCATATAGTTGGGACTTTTTAAAATCTATTCATCTACTCTGTCTCTTTTAAATTTTAAAGTTGTGGGGTACAATTTGGGATTAGGTATACGAGTGGTCATTGTACAGGTAAAGTTTGGAATTCCCTTTGGTCCCCACTTCACTTGGATAGATATCAGGTACACCTGTGGATGTTATGTGACCCCCCCCCCGCCGCCACCTCCACTACTGAGGGTTTCCAGATACTGCCAATCCCTTTCTTATAGTATTATGGTAAATGTTCAGGGCCCACTTATGAGTGAGAACATGTGATACTCAGTTCTCTGTTTCTGTGATTTATCACTATATATTTACCATATTTTTTATTCAGTTCAGTTTTGATGAGAAGCACGGTCAGTTCCATGTTTTTGCTATTGTGAATAGTGCTGCAATACAAATGTGTGTGCAGGTATATTTTGTGTAGAGTTATTTGAGTTCCTCTGAGAATATTCCCAGTAGGGGGATTGGTGGGTCATATGGAAGGTCATTTCCAGTTCTTTTAGAAATTGCCACACTGTTTTCCATAGAGTTTGAACTAGTTTGTATTCCAACCAGCAGTGTAGAAGTGCTCCCTTTTCTCTGCATCCTCACCAGCATCTGTTGCTTTTTGTTTTATTAATGATGGCTGTCTGACTGGGGTTAGGTGGTATCTCAGTGTGGTTTTGATTTGCATTTCTTTGATGATTAGTGAGGCTGAGCATTTTTTCATGTGTCTGTTAGCTGCCCATATGTCTTCTTTTAAGAAGTATCCATTCATGTCTTTTGCCTACTTTTTAGTGAGATTTTTTTTTTCCTTTTGGCACAGTTGAGTTCCTTGTAGATCCTGGATGTTAGGCCTTTGTCAGATATACAGCTGGCAAATATTTTTTTCCCAATCTGTGATCTGTCTCCCTGTTCTCTTGATGGTTTATTTTACTTTGCAGAAGATTTTCAGTTTAATGATTACCTGTTTGTCTATCTTATCCCTTATGGCATGGACATCTGGGGTTTTGATCAGGAATTGGTTGCCTATTCCAACTGCCATAAGGGTATCTCTTGCATTTTCTAAGATTCTTATAGTTTGAGGTTTCATGTTTATGTTTTTGATCCACATAGAGTTAATTTTTGTGTATGATGATAGGTAGGGGTCCGGTTTCAATCTTCTCCATGTGCACAGTCAGTTTTCCTAGCACCATTGTTTGAATAGGTTCTCTTCTCCCCAGTGGTTTCTGGTGGCGGATTTGTTGAAGATGAGTTGGTTGAGAAATTGAGGTTTTGCTTCCAGAATCTCTATCTTGTTCCTTTGGTCTATATGCATGTTCTTGTATCAATACTAGGCTGTCTTGTTTATTGTAGGCTTATAGTAAAGTTTAAAGTGTGTAAGTGTGGTATATCCCAATTTGTTTATTTTGCTGAGATTGTTTTGTCTATTCATGGTCATTTATGTTTCCATATGAATTTCTGTATTATCATTTTCAGGTCTGAGAAGAATGATATTGGTAATTTAATGGGTATTGCATTGAATCTGTAGATTGCCTTTGGTAAGATGGACAGCTTAACAATGTTGTTTTTTTTAATCCATGAGCATGGAATATTTTTTTATTTGTTTGTGTCTTCTTTGATTTCTTTGAGCAGTGTTTAGTAGTTTTTGTTGTTAAGGTCTTTCACTTATATGACTAGGAAAATGCTGAGGTATTTCCTTTTTCTTGTGGCTACTGTGAATGTGTTGTGCTTGTTATTTGGTTCTGTGCCAGTTTGTTTTTGTTGTATAAGATTGTGACTGTCTATTGTGCATTGATTTTGTAACTTGATTTGCCAGTCTTTTATCAGTGCAAGGAGATTTTGACAGATTATCTTGGACTTTTCAGGTATAAGATCATATTGGCAGCAAAGAGAAATAACTTGACTTCTTTTCCTATTTGGATACACCTGATTTCTTTCTCTTGTCTGATTGCTCTGGCTAGGACTTCTAGAAGAAGTAGAGTGAAAGTGGGCAGCCATGCCTTGTTCGGGTTAGCAGACAAAATACTTCCAAGTTTTGTTCATTTAGCAATATGTTGGCTGTGGGTTTATTGTAGATGGTGCTTAATATTTGAGAAATGTTCCTTCTATGCTTAGGTGTTCCAGGGTTTCAAGAAGGGATGCTGGATTTTATAAAAATATTTTCTGCATCTAATGATATAATCATGTGGTTCTTGTTTTTACATCTATTGATGCATTTAATTACATTTATTGTATGTGTATGCTGAACCCGCCCTGTATCCTAGGAATGAAACCTACATGGTCATGGTGGATGATTTTTTTTATCAATATTTTTTATTATGATATTGTGGGGTACAGTTAAGGGTTAGGTATACAATTATGTTGCATTCAGGCACCCTGTTGATAAGAGGTGTTTCCCCGTCCCCAGACAGATATTTGCTACTGTTAATCCCATCTCCCTCCCCCCACCATAGTTTCCCAGTACCGTCAGTCATTTTCTTATAGTATTACATTGGATGTTCAAGGTCCATTATATGGGTGAGAACATGTGATACTCGGATCTTTGTTTTTGTGAGAGGTCACTCAGTATTATAGACTCTAGTTCCATCCAGGTTGCTACAAAATTCATGGTTTTGTTCTTTTTAAGACGTGTTGTTGGATCCAATTTGCTAGAATCTTGTTGAGAATTTTTGCGTCTATGTTCATTAGTGATATTGACCAGTAGTTTTCTTTTTTGTTAGATTTTTACCCAGTTTGGATATGTGTGATTTTAATTTCATAAAATGATTTGGGGAGAGTTATGCTGTTCTCAATTACCTAGAATACTTTTGATAGCATTGATATCAGCTCCTCATTGTAAATTTTGTAGTACTGTGCTGGGAAGCCATCTGGTCCAAGGCTTCTTGTTGTAGATAGTGTTCATATGACAGAGTCAATTACCTGAGTTGAGATTGGTCTATTCAGTGTCAGTCTCAATGTCTTCTTGTTTAACCGTGAGATATTGTGTGATGTCAGAAAGTCTGCCATTTCATTTATGTTATTGAGTTTGTTTCCATATAGGTGTGCATAGTAATCTCTGGTAATCTTTTAATTTCTTCAAGATCAGTTGAAGACCTTATTTGATCTTTTGCATTTCTGATTGTGTTTATTTGGGTTTTTTTCCTCTCTTTTTCTTGGTCATTCTGGCTAGGGGTCAATCAATCTTGTTTATCCTTTCAAAGAATCAGCTTTTTGTTTCATTGATTTTTTTTCTACGATATTTTTGTCTTCTATGTGCTATATTAGGGATTTTACTTTGGAATCTGTATTTTTCTCTTTAAGTTAGGGTTTTGGTAGTCTTGCCGTTCCAGCTCCCTTAGGTGATTTGTTCGACTGTTGACTTGCAATCTGCCATTTTTTTTTTTTTTTGGTGTGTGTTCATAGAGACATAAGTTCCTCTCTTAGTACTGTTTTCCTGGCATCCTAGAGGTTTTGATAAAATGTTTTGTCATTTTCATTTGTTTTCAGGAATTTTTAATTTTTGTTTTAATTTCTGTTTTGACCCAGGAGTTGTTCAGCATCATGCAGTTTAGTGTCCATGTCTTTATGGTTTTGGTGGGAATTTTGTTGTTGGTAATATTTATTTTTATTCCACTGTGGCCTGAGAATGTGCATGACAGTATTTCAATCTTATGATTTTTTTATGTTTGGTTTATGTATGAGGATGTGGTTGATCTTGGAGTAGGTTCCATGTGATATGAGTAGAATGTATATTCTGTGGCTGTTGGTGGGAACATTCTGTAAATATCAATTAACTCCATTTGGTCAAGCATCAAGTTGAGGTTCTGGATCTCTTTGTTAATTTTTTGCCTTGATGATCTATCTAGGGTTGTCCGTGGGACATTTACTTCCCCAGATATAATAATGTTAGAGTCACTATTCATTTTTAGTTTACTTAGTAATTACTTTATAAAAACGGGTGCTGCTGTGTTGGGTGAATATATGTTTAGGATGGATATTTTTTGCTGATGGACTGAGCCTTTTATCATTATGTAGTGTCATTATGTAGTATCATAATAGCTTAAAGATTGTTTCAGCTGATGTTAAGATCACCACTCCTGTCTTCTTTTGTGCTATGTTCACCTGGAAATTCATTTTCTATCCTCTAAGTTTGAGTCTGTGGGCATCCCTTGTGGTGCAAGGTGTTTCCTGGATGCAGCATATTATTGGGTAGCATTTTAAAAAAATTTATCCAGTTTGCCATTCCATGTCTTTTCTGTGGTGCATTTAGTCCATTCATTTTCAGGTTGGTTATTGAAATCTGAGTGTTTATCCTTGTCATGAGGTTGCTATAAAGTTTTTTCTTTGTTTTCTTTTAACTTTCTGGTTGATGTACTGTGCATTTTCAAGTTTGCAGTCATGATGTATTCTCCATTGATTCTGTGCTCTTCTGTTCTATTGGGAAGTGAGTTGTTCTTTTTTTCTTTCTTCTCTGCTTAATATCTTTTTAAACATCTACTGTATATCTTATCTGGAAGCTGTGTTATCTCTTAGGGATTGGATGTGTGTGAAGAACTTTAATTATCCATCGCTGATGAACCTGAGTTTTGCTGGGTAGGAAATTCCTGGTTGAAATTGTTTACCTTTGAAGACTTTGAAAATTGGACTCCAATCTCTTCTAGCCTGTAGTGTTTCTGCCAGTGAGTCTGCTGCTATTTTGATTGGTCTTCCCTGGTTTGTATTCTGACTTTTCTGTCTCACTGTCTTTAGGAGTTTTTCTTTTGTACCTACTTTGTGGATGCAGGTTACTCCATGTGTATGGTTTGGTCTTCTCATTTGATGTCTTTTGGGGGTCCTCTGTATCTCTTGTGTTTGGACGGCCACATCTCTGGTGAGATGGGGAAAGTTTTCTTGGATAACTTCTTGGAATATTTGTTCCAAGGTGTCCTGCCTTTCCCTTTCTTCTTCTGGGATAGTGATCAGGCATAAATTTAGCCTCTTAATATAATTGCACATCTCCTGGGGGCTTTGTTCTTTCTTTCTAAGTTTTCTTTCTTTGTTTTTTACAGATTAGGTTAATTTCATATTTTGTTCTTCAAGCTCTATGATTCTTTCGTCTGCTTGATTAATTCTGCTTTTTATGCTTGTCATCTTGTTATTTATTTCCTGAATGAAATTTTTTTGCCCAAAATCTCTGTTACAAGTTATTTCAGGGTTGCATCTTCTCTTTCTTGAGTCTTATTCACTCTTTACATCCATTCCCAAATGCCTTTTGGTTTCTGGAACCAGTCATTAGTGATTTGCATTGTTTGAGCTCTGAGGTCTGATTTTTCAGGTGTTGTCTTTTTGGTACACTGGGAATTACCTGTGTTCATCCCATTGATTTTTTTTCTCATTTTCTCGTTAGTTCTATTATTCAGTGTCAATAGGAGAGGCTTTCACTTCTGATGTTTGCTCAGTCCTTTATTCTTTCCAAATCAGGACTCAGAATTTATTCTATTTTGTAATAGGGCTGGGGATGGGAAGCTTTTCTGTCTTTTGTAGTTTTGAAAGTTGAATAAGGTAGAGGTTGGGGAACTAGGATTCAGAAACTACTTGCAAATCACAATGTTCCCTGACACCCTATCCCCACCACCACTCTATATGACAAAGCAATGGGTACATTTGTGTACCCCCGAGTTCAAGATAAAGTAACAACAGTGAGATCAGAGAAAAGTAGAATGAAATAGAATAGTCAAAATTAATAAAAAATTAAAAAAACACAGAAAAACAAAAGCAACAACTAAGGCAAAAAAACAATAACACACACAGAAACACACAAAAACACAAACAGGATGAAAAAATAATAAAAAACTCCAAAATCAGAAAAACTGAACACACACACAATCAGACACACCTAACAAACATTGAAAGAAGACAAAAGAAAAATAGAGAAAAAAAGAGGAGGAATGCAAATCGAACCCTCACACAAACATTAAACCAAGTGAGGAACAAAAAAGAAAAACCAAAAGATTAATGCTCAATCACTCAAGTACACACACAAATGGAAAAAAAAAAAGAAGAAAAGAAAAAAAGGGCAATGCATATCAAACTATCACATACAAATTTATGTACAAAGAAAAACTTTTTAAAAATTCAGATTTCTAGGCACTAAACAACTTCTTGTGGAAGGTTCTGTAATTCTTCCTCTCAAATGCTCAAAGATAATCCTGTCTGCTGTTTCCTATGAGTTTGCAGCCTCATTCACAATCTTCCCAATGTGAGGTCCAAGGTGGGAGAAAGGGGTGGTGGGGATGGGTGGGTATCAGTCTTCCCCTCCCACTATTGTATGGTTAGGGGGATCCCCTCCAGTGGGGAGGTGCTAGATTGTCTCCTCACCAGGTGCTGCAGCCAGGTTTTTCCTGGAATAGGGTCCTACTATTGCAGCTGACCCCCAGGCTCCACCTGGGTTCATCCCTCTGAGTTGTTCCCAAGCCATGTGGGTCTGGTGTTCAAAGGATTACTGAGGAGGAGGAGGTTGTATCAGCCCAGGGCTCACTGCTGATCTCTTGAGGGAGTCTTCCTCATCTTTTTCTAGTCACACCATTTGGCTAAATCAGAGTAGGAGATGGGGTGCATGAGGCTCCTCACTCATCATATGCCTCCAAAGTTTATGTTGTCAGGATATTCCCTCTGGGTCATGATTGGCCCCCAAGTAGTTAACCTGCCGGTCACAGAGATCAGGTTAGTTGCTTCTTGGTGACCTGATCAGAGCATTTCCCTGCCAAACTTTAAAGATGGTGGCAGGGTGCTTGTTTTATCTTCTAAATTGAGACATTGCCTCTGGCTCCCTCACTGTGCTCCCTCCATGGCCCTTGCTGCCAAAATCTGGTCAGGTGCTACAGTGGTGAGGCAGAGCCTGGAGCTGGTAGTCACTCCTGGCAACTTCTTCCCAGGAAGGACTTTGTTTGTTTTTAAAGATGGTACTTGGCTTCTGCAACCTGGGAAGCACTAGGATCCTAGCAGAGCAGCTGTGGCACCAGCCACTTCACCAGGAAAGCCCTGATCAATTGCTCCCATGTTCCCACACAGTCAGCCATTCACACAACCCTTTACAGACATGTACACAAAATTGTCCATACAGATACTCACTCACACAGGAACTCCAGTAGTCTGGCTCTGCCACCATCTTCTCCTGCTCTGGCCACTCTGTCTTTTAATTAGATAATTTAATGCATTTATTTTCGATATTAATATTGATAGATAATGACTTAGTACTGCCATTTTTGATTTTTATTTTTTATTCACTGGGGTTTTTTCCATTCTTCCTGTCTTTATTTGTGTAAAAGTAATATTTTAGTAGTATGATGCTGTTTATTTTGTGTGTATCTGTTAGAAATCTTTGTTTCATGTTTACTATGGGGCTTTCAAATAAGATTGTAAAACCAATTATTTTAAGCTAAAAATAACTTTTTAGTTTAAAAGAAAAGTAAAACGAAGGGAAAGCTAAACAAACCTTATACTTTCATTCTATGTCCCTCACTTTTTAATGTTTTATTATTTATATCATTTTATGTTTTCCATCTCTTTAAAAGGTGTGGTTATTATTTTTGACAGGTTTTTCTGTTTGGTTTACACCATCATTTTGATGTTACAATAGTCTATATTTGTTTACTTCCTATTACCAATAAGCTTTAGTCCTTCAGATGATTCTTGATATTCATTACTATCCTTTTCTTTCAAATTGAAAAACTCTCTTTCACATTTCTTATAAAACAGCTATCATGCTGATAAAAATTTCTCAACTTTTGTTTGTTTGGGAAAGTGGAAAATTATTTATTTCATCTTTGTGTTTGTGGAATAATTTTTGTCTGGTTTGGATATTTTTTCCCAGCAATTTAAATATGTCATTCTACTTTCTTTTGGATTGTAAGGTTTTCAGTACATTGTCAGACATATTGGAGCTCTTTTATATGTCATTTGCTTCTTTTGTCTGCTGCTTCTATAATCCACTTTTTGATTTTGATATTTGAGAGTTTGATTATTATATACAGCAACTTGGAATAGTCTTATTTGTGTTGAATCTTCTTGATGTTCTATGACCTTCTTGTACCTGGATATTTATATCTTTCTGTAGGTTTGGAAAGTTTTTTATTACTATTTCTTTTAATAAACTTTTTACCCCAATCTCTCTCTCTTCCTTGACATCCCCTTTAAGGCTGATAACTCCTAGATTTGTCATTACAAGGCTATTTTCTAGACCCTGTTGGTATATTTTTTATAGCCTGTCTCCAAGTTCACTAATTCATCTGCTTGATCAATTCTTCTGTTGAATCTGATGCATTTTTTTTCAGATTGTACATTGCATTCTTCAGCTCCAGAATATTTGGTTAATTTTTTATTTTTTAAATTTCTATTAAAATTTTCTGATAGAATTATGAAATTCTCCTGTCTTGTCTTGAAGTTTGGTGAGCTTCTTCAAGATAACTATTTTGAATACTCTTTCTGAAAAGTTACATATCTCTGTCACTCCAAGATCTGTCATTGATGCCTTATATTGTTTGTTTAGTGAGGTCATGTTTTCCTAGATGTTCTTGATGCTTATGGAAATTCATCAATGTCTAGGCATTAAAGAGGGATGTTTTTATTTTGATCTTTGTAAACCACGCTTGATTGTTCTTGTCTGTTTTGAGAAAGCTTTCCAGATATTCAAAGGGGATTGAGTGTTGTGTTCTGTCTTTGGTCACTGCAACCATATGATTACTAAAAGGCACCATAAACTCAGGAGTGATGCAACTCTTGCAGGCTCTTATAGATGCCACCTTGGTGAGTTTGGTAAGATAAGGGATAATTCACTTGGTTGCCACGTAAAGTTTCTCACCTTTTTCCTCTCATTTCTCCAAACAGAAAGAGTCTCTCCCCATGCTGGGCTGCCTGGAGTTAGGGGACAGGTGATTCAAGCACACCCATAACCACCATAACTGAGACTGCATTGGGAAAGGGATTGCTTGAATCTGTAAATTACTTCAGGTAACATAAGCATTTTACAAATATTGATTTTTTCCAATCTATGAGTACAGAATATCTTTCAATTATGTGTGTCTTTTTCAATCTGCTATCAAAGTTTCATAATATTCAGTGTACAGTTCTGTCACCTTCGTGGTTAAATTTATTCCTAAGGTTTTATTATTTTTGGTAGCCGTTGTAAATAGGGTTACTTTCTTGATTTCTTTACTTTTTGATGTGTGAAGTTTTATTCTTGGCACCTGATGTGGTAACAACAACAATTAAACTAGCAAATTTTTTTCTTTTATTTTATAGACGTGGAGTAAAATTCAGGATTAGGTATAAAAGTGTTCATTGTACAGGTAAAATTTAGACCTTCCTTTGGTTCCTACTTAGCCTGGTTTGAAATCAGGTACCCTTAATTATGTTATGTGACACCCCTCCCCAGCAGTGTCCAACTACTGACAATGCCTTTGTTATATTATCATGGTGAATATTCAGGGTCCACTTATGACTTAGAATATGTGGTACTCAGTTCGTTTCAGTGATAAATCGCTAAGTATTATGGACTCTAAATCCGTCCAAGTTGCTGCAATGTCCACAATTTTGTTCTTCTTTATGACTGTGCAATATTCCATAGTGTATATGTAACATATATATTTTTATCCAGCCCACTTTCAATGGGGAGCACAGTTGATTCCATGTTTTTGCTATTGTGAATAGAACTGCATTAAACATACGTGTGCGGGTAGCTTTTTTGTAGAATGATTTGAGTTCCTCCAGGTATATTCCCAGAAGGGAGATTTCTGGGTCATATGGAAGGTCGATTTTTAGATCTTTTAGAAGTCTCCACACTGTTTCCCACAGAGATTGTACTAATTTACACTCCCACCAACAGTGCAGAAGCTTTCCCTTTTCCCCACATTTTTTCCAGTATCTGCTGATTTTTGAATTATTAATGATGGCCATCCTGACGGGAGTTAGGTGGTATCTCAGTGTGGCTTTTATTTTCATTTCTTTGATGATTAGTGGCACTGAGAATTTTTTCATGTATCTGTTGGCTGCTCGTATGTCTTCTTTCAAGAAATATCTGCTCGTATATTTTGCCCACTTTTTAATAGGGCTTTTTTTTTCCTTTCAGCACGTTTAAGTTCCTTGTAGATATTGGATGCTAGGCCTTTGTTATATATACAGTTGGAAAATATTTTTTATTATCTTGTGAGCTGTCTCCCTACTCTCTTGACAACTTTTATAAATTTCTGAGTCCTGTTTCTAAATATTAGGTAGTCACCTGACCATAACAAATATATTTTTCTTTATATTTTTGGCTGACTTGAACAATATTTGTCTGGACTAGATTATGTAAAAAATATATAAAGGATTGAGTGTATATATACTATGCCCCAGGAAAGGAATCTGAAAATTTGATTTAAAAATCATCAATATCAACTTATTTTTCTGACTCAATTGTTTTGCCTAAAAATGGACTATAGTAAACAAAACAAAACAAGACCTGTGCACTAGGGGAGTGTTCCAACTAGATGAGGTATCATAGTACTCAAGATAGTTTTTATTAATCACCATTTTAATGAATGCAAGGTTTGGGGTAAGACCTTTTAGTGTATACTTTTGCTAAGTAGATTTCACTTTTTTGTCTCTTTTGAATAAGTATTTTGCATGCCTAAATATCTCCAAGTCAAATCTGTACCATTTTATTTCTACTTCTGAGACATTATATTTAAACCTCTTTGACAGGTATTTCTGTCTGTGTTTCTATTTCTCACTGGCTTTTGTTTCTAAAAATTTTGTTGAGCATATCAATTTTACAAATTGTTTCACATATATTATAATTTTTAATCTGGCACCTTAGTTATTTACCCAAGGTGCTATAGAGTGGCAAAATTGGATTTGAAACCAGGTTTTCTAATTTCTACTACATGGCTCTTTGCACCAACTATACTGCCTCTAGTATTGTTAATGGCAGAGGCTATATTTTAAAATTTATTTTACGTGTTTCTCAGAGCTCTATTCAAAAGATTTGAAAAAATAAGTGATTGCACCAATAAATATTCATTAAATCTCAATTTGAGTGCTGGAATACTTATTCAAGAATAAAGGAAACTGGTAATCAAAAGTGATTAGAAGCAACCATGCTACCTACTATGCTAACACCTTATCTGTGACTCTTAACAGGAACTTTGCCATTCTTTTGATGTCAAGTATTATTAATTCAGAACAAAATTATTTGGCATTCCAGACAACTTTTCTGGAGCTATTTTGTTTATGAAAAAGGGCTTTCTAAGCAGATTGAGAGAGCAAACAAGAGAATTTACATCTAAAGCAATTCAAAACCTTTTAAGTATCTCTCTTTTACATAGAAATAATGCAATTGCCACATGAATCAAGGGCCAGCAGTACTCACATCAATGCTTTGAGTGTAGGAACTGTATCTTCTCCAGTATTGAGCTGAAATTCAATTATTAATTATAAATACTTTTGTTCATTCTAAGGGTTAGGAATTTTAGGGCAAAACTTCCCAAAAAGTGTCCCAAAAATGCATTACAAAAGTACTGACATTGATTCCCTCCTCCTTTAGAACTGCAGAGCCTGAGCAGCCTAGCACCAGTTTCTTTGACCATGAATAGCCTGCTTTGTTTTTTCCCTAATGTGATGTTCACATATAATCATTTTATATGTATCCCACAAACATAAAACGTTTGGGCATCATTGCTGTGGAGGTCAACACTTGGTTAATTCAGCTATCTAAATATGATAAAAAATGTTTTTAAATTCAGATTTATTTGTTTACAATTTTTCCCACTGTCTAAACCATTGAAGTTTGACTAAGAAACATGTGAGTATGGAATGTAATAATTTCTTCTATTTTAAGAGTACTCTTTATATACTATAAAATGGTTGTTTACCTATGGTAAGATAGTTTTCCTTGCACATATATGTGTAGATAACTCCCATATAATCAACAGTTGCAATTGTCCACTCATAAAATTGATTGATTTATTATTATTTTTATTTCCTGACAATTATCTCAGTAATTCCTTGCATCCAAAATCTCATTACTTTTAATCACTTTAACTTCTACTTATGCTGAGAATGTTGTTTCATGGTTGCCTATGCCTGAATACCGCACTAGAAATCAAGTGAGGACAGTGATCAAGACATTTCATTTCATCAAGATTATGTCTATTCAGAAGGCACCGTAAACATAGGCTCCTTAATCTAGGCTCAGGAGAATCAGGCCAACATCCATCTACCTAATCCACCCAGCACATTTTCCTCACAATTACTTGCTTTTTAACCATTTTTCACTTCAGACATCTACTTTCATGCACACTCCCAAGACTTTGCAATAATTTAGAACTGCTTCATTTCTGAATTAACAAACTCTTGTATCTCATTCTCTGAACCACAACTTCTTGTAGTTCCAGATCACTTTCATTTATTCTAAAATACTTTATTGGGCACCTTCTGTGTAAAATCTATTTTTCTAAACAATGGAGGCACAGTGACTAAATTACAGTTATTACTGTCATGGATACTATAAAAATAAAGTATAGGATATAACCAAATCAGGATTGTTACACAATAAACTGAATCCTGTTAGAAATACTTTTTCTATAACTTCCAAATCTATTCCTTTCTAGCTTGCTCAAAAGTCACTTTTTAGATGAGTATCTCATACATTCTTGTGCAGTTGTTAACTTTGGTCTGCAGACTGATTTGTTGCCTTGAGTTTTCTTATTCCTTCTTTCTTAATGATGATTCTAAAATTGTCTTGTACAAATTTGATTCTGTCATATCCTTGCTTAAAGTCCTCCAATGACTGTTCAGACTTTCCAGAATAAAGTTCAAGTTCTTTAATTTATCATATAAGCATTCCATTTCCTGGCTAATATCTATTTCTATAGTCTTATCATCTGCCATACTCCATATACAATCTCTCCTAAGCTAAACATATTGGTTCTAGAATGCATCTTGATGCCTGATGTCACACATGACCTTTTTACTACTTACAGTGCCCTTCATTCTTGCTTCATGTATCTTGTATTTATTCTTAAAATTTTATAATAAACATCACAGTCTCTAAGAAATTTTCCTGATCACTTCCTCTAGTCTGATTTCTATGCTCATTCTCTGTATTCTCATAGCACTTACTATAGAGGAAAATTTTAAAATTTTAACACATATTCTATACTGTATTTTTTGATGTTCTTGTCCATTTATCTCTCTAAGTTGTGAGTTCCTTGATGGCAGAAGCTTTTTCTCACATCACACTATATCTTTAAGACCTGGCATAAAGTAGGTAATAAATGTTCATGAGGATGTAGAGAAAGGGAAATAAAGAGAAGAAATAAAGGGAGAGATAAAGCAAATTGCTAAGCTTAATCATGGGAAAAATAGAGATGAAGGTAATAAGGAAAGAAGGTAGACAGGAAAGCAGGCAAGGAAATAGAAGGAGGGAAGAATAAAGGGAGCAAAGAAAGGAAAGGACAAAGAAGGGAAAATAAGTAAGAAATTTCTGAGGAAGCACAGAGGGTTTCTGCACCAGTTAAAAAATGAAAGAGGTGTATATTTTTAAATCCTCAAAAAAATCACTTAAAGGAACAAAATAAAAATTTCATCACATGGTCATTAATCACTTAGGTGCATAAAGCTGAAGATCTCTTGTAGTGGAATATAACCATTGCACCTATCTATGTACTAACTCTTTATAATGGTTACTCTTTTACATGTGTGCTAAAGTTTCCTCAGTTTAAGTCTCCATTTAGTTGCCAATGAACTTGTAGAACATAATCATACTCCTCAATTAAAACAGACTTTTACAAAAAGTATTATTCTTTCCTTGTTTTGGGTAAATTGTAATTTAATGCAAAAGGCTCTGCCATTTTTCATTTTCCAGATCTTTCATTCATTCTTGCTTAGTAATTACAACTAGCTTATAAATAAACACTTGGGATGATTTCCGAAATGTTCTGTTTTTACTTATAAAGCTAGTATTTCCATCACTGGGTCACTTAAGTGATTTTGAAATATTGTGTACAGGTTCACTTTGTAATCTATTTGACATTTGTAATCCTTCTTAAATACAAAAAAAAAAAAATAAGAAGGATTAACAAACTGTTGCTTGGATGCCAAGAGAAGATAAAACTAGGGGCAATCAAGACAGAATCTATCAGAAACATGAAATAAATTGGTCAAAAAGTGAAAGACTGTCAACAAAAATAATATGCTATGGACCTTCAAGGCTTTGTGTTTATGCTAGAGAAAGCATAAAGCAATCTGTGGTTCTTGATGCTTGATTTAGTTTTCCACAAGCCTAATTAGCACCAGATTAACTTTGCTGCCACTATAGTTTATAGTCAAGGCTGACAAATAATTGCTGATATTTGTCTCCTGTACATAAATGCTGGCAGCAATAATGTAATGACATCTTTAATCACTCTGAAAACAATAAGATAATGTTCTTGTACAGAAATTTGTAGGTTATTATAAGAATTTTTAGAAAGTCATTTTTCTAGTGAACAAAAAGTTTCCTGGAAGCAACTAAGTCATTTCACATTCTACTTGGGTGTACTCACTTTGGTTAGTTATAAAATGCAATTTTTGATTTTTTGCTTGCTTTATTAAAGCTGATTATGAATTAAACTCCAAATTAGTAGTTAAGGAACAGAAGCCCCTTCTTTATAAATAATATATGAGAAAGTTTCTTTCAGACATCTCTGTTCAGAACAATGCAGTGCATATGTGTCTTGTGATACTCTCTTCTTGCCAATTTCCACTGTTTTGGTTTTCAGGTTTTTCAAGACCTGAAAAGACTTTCTAATTTCACCATCAAAATTGTTGATGTAGGTTACAATTCAAGATCAAGTTGGAATCATGCTACCTATTTGCTTTTCTTTTTTATTTGCTTTTCAATTATGTACAGGAGTTCACAGAAACACGCACACACAAAAATAGAAGATATTTGTTTACATATGTGAAAAAATTGGTATCCACATTTTCATCTTGTTCACTAAATGTTCTTTCTTCACACCAAAGAGAACTTGGGACATATAGAATTATGCAAAACTGTAAACCTGGATAAGAAGCCAGTCTAAAAGGACAGAATACTATATTCATAAACTAAGGTATGACATATACCAGAAGTTGACTCTCAATTGTCAATCCTAGTGGAGAAATGGAGCTTGAATAACACATTATGAATAAATTATTTTATACTATAAATTGTATGTATTTATATGCAAAAAAGAGATGCACAATTATTTATTCCTTTCTGACTTCTCTTAGCCCAGCCTTTCCAGTGGCCATGACTTAATTTTTCAAATACCCAGAGCAAAAAGAGAGAAGATAATTTCTATTATTTGACAAGTCAATTATTTGCCTTAGCTAATATGATACATCCATGAATTAATGTTTTCCCCTTCCTTCCTGAATTATTTTTCCTACAAGTATAAGAACATGCAGATTTCATTCCCTCAGGTCTCTACAGTTCAAATGCCTTAAGACACAACATGGTTGATCAAGAAAACTTGACTAGAAGAGAACCCCAAGGTCACTTAACTCCTCTTCCTCTCTCCATAGTATATGTTGCCTTATTCAAAGATATAACCATAACCACAAGCCTCAGTTCTTCAGCCATTTCTATGTAGAAGAAAATCGGAGCCTCAGTGGTTTGTTCATCATTTCAAAGTGTCTATCTCTGCTTCAAAATTCCATTCAACTTTAACTGCAGTAATTCATAGATGGTATTGTTTAGGTTTATTCTTGAAAAGATGTTGAAATTACACTGAATGGATACACTGTACACTGTACAACAGTACACTTATATATAATATTTATATATATGCATATGTATGTGTGTGTATATATATATAGCCTTCTTTAATATTTTACTTCTAGTTAATTTTTTTTTATTTTTTTATTATTTTTTGAGTTGGAGTCTCACTCTGTCACCCACACTGGAGTGCAGTGGCCGCTCCCGGCCACTGCAGCCTCGACCTGCTGGGCTCCGGCAATCCTTCCTCCTCAGCTTTCCAAGTAGCTGGAATTACAGGCATGTGCTACCACGCCAGGCTGATTTTTTTTATTTATTGTAGAGATGAAGTCTCGCTGCCCAGGCGGGTCTTGAATACGCGGGCTCAGGCAATCCACTCACCTCAGCCTCCCAAAGGCGCGGGATTACAGGCTGAGCCACCGAGTCCGGCTTATTATTTTTTTAAATATAGTTTTTGGAGTATAACTTACAAAAATATTTGCACACATATAAGCACTCTAGTACCCCAAAGACTCTCTTATGCCTCTTTTTAACCAGTATACTAAGAATAATGATGATTACATCTGTCATCATACATTCATTTTTCTTACAATGAATTTCATATATATGGAATTATACAGTATATTGTCTTTTGTGTCTGATTTCTGTTACGCTATATGATGTCTATGAAGTGTATTCATGTTGTTGCATGCATCATTAGTTTATTTTTTATAACATTTTTATTGTGGCCTTACTTTGCTGCTGAATAGTTTAGAAATCACATTATTTCAATACATTAGGCATTTAATTGAAACATTGACAATTTGACTTTGGTAGTAGTATTGATACAGTGAGCTACATCAACACTACTGTTATCATACAATTGACACAGACTCAAAAAGGGTCTAATTAAAAGGAACATCCCATTTTGAGCTTTCTCATTTGTGTAATAAAATTATTTTTGGTATGGTAGTGTAAGCAGGGAGTTACTGAAATTCTGATGTCACATTTCCCATTTTTCAGTTAGATTCCTGATCTATTAAGATAATTTTATAATTTATGAACTCTAGCTTGGCATTCTGAAGATCTGTAATCAAGAAGTCAGATACTATATCTTGTCTGGATTATTAAAACATTTATTCTCAGTGGAAAATTCTGGGAGCCCCCAAATTCTAAAGGGAAAGTATTTAACTTACAATGTCAAATAGTACATGATATTTGCTGGGTCTCTGTAATAGAATTACCTACAAAGATTAGCTAGCATATTTGGGGAAGACATAACAAAGGCAAAATCCTCAAATGAAGAGTAGTTTTCCAGGACGAGGAGCAGAAGGAAAAGATTGTAGATTAATAGAATTGTGCCTATTGCAAAAGGTCTGTACAGATACAAAATTTGAGGTCAATATTAGACATGTGAAAATAAGTTGGTATCACGTTTAGACTATAATCAAAAAGGTCTTTATTAATTTGTAAAAATGTCTGAGCATCATAAAGACTGATATAATATTTTACTTATTGTCTAAAACTCTAGCTAAGTTTCTGGCACACAACAATCTTCAGTAAGTGCTGATTGTGTTGAATTATCTTTGAGTCTTACCCGTATTTCCTATAAAAGGACAAGTGATATGTTAAATGCTATCTCAGGAGAAGAGCCACCATCTATTTGGACAATTCAACAAAAATAATCTGGAACGGCACTCATATTATTGGATAGCATAGTTCTATGCTACTTTCATATAGAACCCATTATTCAGTACCTGTGTCCCCTTAAGTTATCAATCCACCTTTATTCTGAGATTTTATCATCAGCTCATTTCTTGCCAACTCCTGGTTTTAGTTTTAAAAAAATATTTATTGAGGTTAAAAATGAGACAAAACCTTTAAAAAACACAACAGCATTTCAGTATACCAGAAATCTATGTAAAAGTTGAGAAATATGGCACTATAATTTCATTTGTCTCTACTTAGCCCATCATATCAACTCTATCGCTATTGTACCATCTGAGACAACTTCAAAATAAATGTTGCTTTTCTAGTTAGAAAATGCTTTGCAATTGTTTATGACAGTTATAAAACATAGTAATAAACACCATGACATTATCCATGGAATGAAAAATCTTATGAAAACATAGAGAAGAGAATCATTTTTCCAGCTCATTGGGTTAAATTGCAGGCAATGATTGCTACTTATTTTCTTTATTCACAATGTATTTGGAGACTAACAGCTTTACTTTTTATATTTCCATTTAATCTATAAGTTCTTTTGAAAATGTTATATTATTTAGACAGAGTTTGCTTTGCGATCTCTGAGTAGGATATAGCTGGTCTTTAACAAATGAGGATAATAGCATACTTGTTGATAGATGATACAAATTCTAAGAATTCTTGGCCTATGCTTGGATAAATTTTAAATAGCATGATTTTTCAAAGTAACATATCCATCTCGAAAAATGTAGTCCTCAAATTATTGAAATACCTAGTATAAATTTTACAGTGTAGGTGTAGCTACTATGTCTAAAAACCTGTATATATTTTGAACTTCACCTTTCTTACATTCTACTATTCCTGTTAGCAAGAATCCCCTGCATGATATGAATGACATTTGAATATAAAGCACTTACATGTAATTTTTTTTTTACTATCAAGAAGTGCTATGGGACTAGCTTTTAGATGACCTTTGAATATAAAGCAATTCTATCACATATCATATAATGTCATCGCAATTGCAATATTATGACAAATGTGTTATTCTAAACTATCAACAGCAAAGCCCCCATTAAGTGATTTATTTTATTTTTCTAAGAAACTTTAATCTTAGAAAAGTTATCATATTCTCAATAAATAACACATTAAAAATGTTCTAGACTTAGAACATGTGTTCACATTTCAAAAAATGTTGGAAGTACACTTCATGTCAGTTGAGGACTTACTTTTTTACTCAAAGAATAAAAAAATTTCAAAATATCAATTGTAAGAAGCAAATTGACTAACATGAAACTATGTAAAATGCTCAGATAGACTTTTAAAACTCACTATGTAGTATTTAGAAAGCTTAAGGCTGCCAACAAACCAACTCAAACTTGCTTAAAAATATAAAGAAATTATTGGTTCACATATTTGAAAAGTCTAGCTATAGAGAAAGCTAATTGTAAGGTTTAATAATATCTATAAGAACCTAGTTTCTACTCCGCATTTCAAAATATTGGTCCAAGGTTACATGCTTCCTCATTTAAATATAATAAGGGGGAGAAAGCATCTCTTCCTTAAACTACTAAAGAGACCTGAACTACATGTTGATTGGATCCCTTAGTGGTGAATCCCTTTATTGAATAAAATAGGATTACTTTAATTGGCCTAGACTCATCAAGGTTCACCATGGAGATGGAGATTCAATCAATCTCATTCAAATCTCATGATAGCTAACCAATGGAACAAATATGAAATAATGTTAAGATGATACAGTTCCTACTTCACAAAGTCTGTTCAAATGCCTGTCATTACCCAGCTACCTTTTGAAATGACTTCCATTTTTTGTTGTTAGAAGATGTTTTACATTGATAGCAGTAAAGAGGTAGAGAGTAGGAAACATTTTAAGGGAAATACTTTACTGAGGCAAGAACTATTGAATGAACTCTATTTAAATATTGTCAGTGCAAAAGGGAAAAATATATTGATCATAAACTTCAAGACACAGTGCAGCACACATAAGAGAATAGCAGTTTGCTGACATAACAGTAAAGTATGTTTGCTTTTTTACCACATTTCCAATGTCACTACAACACAGTGACAACAGCTAAAACCATTGAGGATTGAAACACACAGCAAAACAAATTAAAAAATGAGGATGGGGTGGGGAGAAGTAGGAACATTTTTGAAATGCTTAAACCTACAACTGGCCTTACTACTAAACTATTGCTACTCCCAAATTAGAATAAATAACCACAAACTCTTTAGGTATGCTCTAGCACAATCAGCTAAACTCTAGAAGTAGAGGGGTCAGGTGAGAATAATCCACCGAAGTAGTACCATCATATCCAAATAAGAAATGGTTTGGGAGCAAATCAGTAAATAAACAAGACTATGAGCGAATGTAATTAACCAACATGTGATTAAATGTTTACTCATATGTCACAACAATTTGCACTCAATTTGTTAAAAAATTGCTATTTATATATCGATATGGGCAGCAAAATGTGCCAAGAGATTGTAGTACCATTCTACTTCCAAGAAACAGCCTCAATAATAAAACTAAATTTGCTTTCAAGTATAGGCTCATTTCCATCTTATTGTTACATTATATTTTCAATTTCTCTTTTATTTTGTATGGCACATTTTTACTTTCATAAGATGAAAAAATTAGTAATATCAAATAGAGACTATGACTTGTTTCTCATAAAAAGAAGAAAGAAAATTGTCCCAAACTCATTTTTTCTTTCATAAGGCCAACCCTACTTGTTTAAAATTATTTTAATGTCTATCCACATATCTTTCTCAGCAGTTTGAAGATGCTTCTAGACTGCTAATTTATAAGAAAAGAATCATCAAATATCCAGGAAGGAAACCTGGAAATAATTTTATCTAATATCTTCCACAAAGTCACAATACTGGAAAGTGTCAAAACTGTGACTAGAATGTAGGTTTTCTGACTCTTTATAGCTGTTTTCCCTACTACACTAGTAAAACCTTTGTCCACTATAAATTTTATACACACTTTTTTATTTGTCTAAAGTAGCTTCTGCATGGTTATGCTAATCATAAAAGCATGCAAAAAATGCATATGATGTGACATATTTACCCCCATGGCTCTGATTTACTCTTCTAAGGATAGGTAGTTTTTTTATGGAGACTCAGGCACGAAACATGCAAAACACATAATTGGCTGTTATGTATACAGGCAATTAGAAGTCACCAAGACAACAGCATATTTTTTTCTGATCCTCATAAATGCTCACCTGTTTTGCATTTGGTTCTCCCAATAGTCTCAATCACTGGCTCACGTGCAATACCTTTTAATACAAAGCTGTGACAGTTTATGCACACTGTTAACAAATGTTCTATCTCCTAACAAATTGCGAAGAGATTGCCACAGAGCATGACAAAGGCTGCTGAATATAAAAGAGAGTTCATATCAGAGTTCTAGCTCCTTTTAGTCAAATATTATAGAGATATTTTCCTTCGTGCTCTTAGTAACATCTACTTCCCACTTTCTCATTCTTTGAGTATACAAGATATGGCAAGGTATCAGTTGAAAGACTTGCAATTAGAAAGGCAATTGCTTTGTTGTGTAAGTTGAGTTGCTGTGTACAACTGCATCTCTACTGAAAAAAGGAACTTAACAATAAAATATTTTCAAAATTGGACAAGAATGTTAACCTGTATTAAATAATAAATATTACAAATGTTTACTGAGTACCTATGTAGAAAGTTGTTATAGTTAATGAAAATACAGACATAAATAATGCAGATAAAGTTTTTTTCCCCCTATGAGACTTACAGTCCCATTCTGGGATCAGGAGGACATCAGTATAAAGAGAAGGGACAGCAATAGGTGGTTGACAAAAACAAATAACAACACAATCACTTATAATAATGAATGTAATGAAGACAAAAAAATAGTTTGATTCAATCAAATGCTATGGTGTTGGGGGAGACTATTTTTTATTGGGAATTAAAGGATAACCTTTTAGAGTATGATGCTCAGAATTAAGCCCTAAATTTTACCAAGTTCTAGTAATATAAACTAGCATAAAGTCTTGTTTTTTATTTTAAAGATGTGGGGTGCAATTCAAACAAATGTTCCTTATGCAGGTACCCTTGTTAATGTGGTATGCCCTCCCTCCCCTGGTAGTTTCCCTCAGCTGCAAATCCCACCCCCACTTCCCTGGTAGTTTTCCATTACCTCCAATCCCCTTCTCATGGTATAATGATAATTATTCAAGGTCCGATACTGAGTGAGAACATGTGGTACACTGTTCTTTGTTTCTGTGATAGATCACTGAGTATGATCGACTCTAGATCCATCCAAGTTGCTGCGAAGTCCATATGTTTGTCCTTATTTATGGCTGCATAATATCCATTGTGCATATGAACCACTTTTTTAAAAATCCAGTCCAGCTTCAATGGGCAGTATGATTTGTTCCCTGTATTTGCTATTGTGAATAGAGCTGTAACAAACATGTGTGGGCAGGTATCTTTTTGTAGAAAGATTTGAGTTCCTCTGGGTATATTCCCAATAGGGGATCAGCTAGATCAAATGGAAGGTCAATTTCTAATTATTTCAGAAATCACTACACTGTCTTCTAAAGAGGTTGCACTAGTTTGCATTCCCACCAACAGTGTAGAGCATTCCTTTTTCTATGCATCCTCGCCAGCATCTGTTGCTGTTTGTTTTATTAATTATGGCCATTATTACTGGGGTTAGGTGGTATCTCAATGTGGTTTTGATGTGCATTTATCGAATGATTAGTGAGGCTGAGTACTTTTTCATATCTGTTGGCTGTCTGTATATCCTCTTTTGAGAAGTGTCTATTCAAGTCTTTTGCCCACTTTTTAATGGGGCTGTTTGTATTTTTCTTTTCAGTACATTTGAATTCCCTTGTAGATCCTAGAAGTTAGACCTTTGTCAGATATACAGTTGGCAAATATTTTTACCATTCTGTGGGCTGTCTCCCTGCTGTCTTTTGCTTTGAAGAAGTTTACTAGTTTGATGAGGTCCCACACATCTACCTTCTTTCTTTCTTTTCTTTCCTTCTTTGTTTCTTTCTTTCTTTCTTTCTCTCTTCCTTCTTTCCTTCCTTCCTTCCTTCTTTCCTTCCTTCCTTCCTTCCTTCCTTCCTTCCTCTCTCTCTCTCTCTCTCTCTCTCTCTCTTTCTTTCTTTCTGCTTAATTATTTTTAAAGACTTTGGGTACAAATCAGGGTTAGGTTTATAAATGTTGATTATGCAGGTACCCTTGTTGATGAGGTGTGCCCTTCCCTCCCCTAGCAGTTTCCCTGAATTGCCAATCCCATCCACCCATCCCTGACAGTTTCCCATTACTACCAATCCCTTTCTTATAGCATTATGATAATTGTTCAAGGTCTGCTTATGAGTGAGAACATAGGGTACTCTGTTATTTGTTTCTGTGATACATCACTGAGTATGATCAACTCTAAATCCACATCCAAGCTGCTGTGAAGTCCAAATGTTTGCCTTTCTTTATGGCTGCATAATAGTCTATTGTGTATATGTACCACATTTTTTTTTAATCCAGTCCAGCTTAGACGGGCAGCATGGTTAGTTCCATGTTTTCGCTACTGTGAATAGAGCTGTAACAAACATACATGAGCAGGTATCTTTTTGTAGAATGATGTGAGTTCCTCTGGGTATATTCCCAATATGAGAATTGCTGGGTCATACAGAAGGTCAATTTCTAATTCTTTTGGAAATCGCTACACTGTCTTCCAAAAACATTGCACTGTTTGCATTCCCACCAGCTGTGTAGAAGCATTCCTTTTTTCTCCCCATCCTCTCCAGTATCTGTTGTTTGCTTTATTAAAAATGACCATTCTTACTGGGGTTAGATGGTATCTCATGTGGCTTTTATTTGCATTTCTCTGGTGATTAGTGAGGCTGAGCACATTTTCATGTGTCTGTTGGCTGCCTGTATATTTCTTTTGAGAAGTGTCTATTCATGTCTATTGCTCACTCTTTAATGGGACACTTTGTTTTTCTTTTCCTTTCGGCACGTTTGAGTTCCTTGTAGATCCTGAATGTTAGGCTTTTGTCAGATATACAGTTGGCAAATGTTTTCTCCCATTCTGTGGGTTGTCTCCCTGCTCTCTTGATGGTTTCTTTCACTTTGCAGAAGCTTGTTAGTTTGATAAGGTCCCACTAGTCTATTTTATTTCTTATGGAATGGGTACTTAGGGTTCTGATCAGGAATTGGTTGCCAGTTCCAATTTCCATAAGGATGTCTCCTGTGTTTTCTAAGATTCTTATAGTTTGAGGTTTGATGTTTAGGTCTTTGATCCACTTAGAGTTAACTTATGTGTATGGTGATAGGTAGGGGTCCTGTTTCAGTCTTCTGCATATGGTCAGCCAGTTTTTCCAGCACCATTTACTCAATAGGTTCTCCTCTCCCCATTGGTCATTGTTGGAGGCTTTATCAAAGATAAGTTGGTTGAGAAACTGAGAATTTGGCTTGGGGATCTCTATTCTGTTCCATTGGTCTATATGCCTGTCCTTGTACCAATACTAAACTGTTTTGATTACTGTAGTCATATAGTAAAGTTTTAAGTCTGAAAGTGTGATATGTGCTGCTTTGTTTGTTTTGCTAAGGATTGTTTTTGCTATTCGTGGTTGTTTATGCTTCCACATGATTTTCAGTTTGTCATTTCCAGGTCTGAGAAGAACAATGTTAGTAATTTAATGGGTTTTGCATTGAATCTGTAGATTGCACATCTTAGCAATGTTGATTCTTCCTATCCATGAGCACTGAATTTTTTCCATCTGTTTGTGTGTTCTTGGATTTCTTTGAGCTGCGTTTTATAGTTCTCATTGTAAAGATCTTTCATTTCTTCGGTTGGGAAGATGCCAAGGTATTTCATTTTTTAGTGTGGCTATTGTGAATGGGATTGTGCCTTTTTTTTTTTTTGAGTCTACCTGCTTGTTGGTGGTGTATAGGAATGAAACTCTCTTTTGCACATTTATTTTGTACCCCGAGACTTTGCCAAAGTCCATTATCAGTGCAAGCAGCTTTTTGACAGATTCTCTTGAATTTTCAAGGTATAGGATCATATCATCAGCAAAGAGGGATAACTTGATTTCCTCTTTTTCTATTTGGATAGCACTGATTTCCTTCTATTGTCTAATTGCCCTAGGTAGAAATTCCAACACAATGTTGAACAAGAGGGATGAGACTGGGCAGCCTTGTCTTGTTCTACTTTTCAGGGAAAATGTTTCCAGTTTCTGTCCCTTTAGCAATATGTTAGCTATGGTTTTATCATAGATGGCACTTACTATTTTGATGTATGTTCCTTCTATATCTAGGTGCTTTAGGGGTTTTATCAAAAAGAGATGCTGGATTTTATAAAAAACTTTTTCTGCATCTAATGAGATAATTATTTGGTTTTTGTTTTTACATCTCTTGATGTATTTAATGGCATTTATGTTCTTGCGAATGCTGAACCAGCACTGCATCCTGGAAATGAGGCATACTTGGTCATGGTGGATGATTTTTGAGATGTATTTTTGGGTCCAATTTGCTAGACTCTCATTGAGAATTTTTGCATCTATGTTCACAAGGGATATTGGTCTGTAGTTCTCCATTTTGGTTGGATCTTCACCTAGTTTGGGTCAGTGTGATGGTAGCATTGTTAAATTATTTGGGGAGAATTCCATCTTTCTCAATTGCCTGGAATACTTTCAGTAGGATTGGTACCAGCTCTTCTTTGTACATGTTGTAAAATTCAGCTGGAAATCCATCTGGTCCAGGGATTTTTTTTTTGGTAGGTAGTTTTGGTATGACAGAGTCTATATCCTGGGTTGTTACTGGTCTATTTAGTGTCTCAATGCCTTCTTGTTTCAACCTGGGGAGGTTGTGTGATGTCAGAAAGTTCTCCATTTCATTCAGGTTATTACCTTTGTTTCCATATAGGTATACATAGCAATCTCTGATAATCTTTTGTATTTCTTTGGGGTCAGTTGTGATTTCATCTTTTGTATTTCTGATTGTGTTTATTTGGGCTTTTTCTCTCTTTTTCTTTGTTAGTCTAGCTAGGGGTTCATCAATCTTGTTAATTCTTTCAAAGAACCAGCTTTTTGTTTTGTTGATGTTTTCTATGATATTTTTGTCTTCTATGTCCTGTATTTGGGTTCTTATTTTGGTAATTTGGATTCTTCTGGTAAAGTTAGGGCTTTGATCATCTTCTCTTTCTAGATTCCTTAGGTGATGCTGCAGACTGTCAACTTGTGATCTTTCCATTTTCTTGATGTGTGGTCATAGAGATATAAGTTTTCCCCTTAGTTCTGATTTCATGGTATCCCAGAGGTTTTGGCAAGATGTTTCTTCATTTTCGTTTGTTTCCAGGAATCTTTTAATTTCTGCTTTTATTTCAGTGTTGAACCAATAGTTGTTCAGCATCATGCTGTTTAGTGTCCATGTATTTGGGGAAATTTTGTTGGTGTTGATATTTATTTTTATTCCACTGTGGTCTGACAAGGTGCACGGCAATATTTCAACCTTATAGAATTTATTTATGTTTGATTTTTGGTCAAGGATATGATCAGTCTTGGAGTACGTTCCATGTGGTGATGAGTGGAATGTATATTCTTTGGTTGTTGGGTTGAATAATCTGCAGGAATCTATTAAGTTCACTTGATCAAGTGTCAAGTTTAGGTTCTGGATCTCCTTGTTGATTTTTTGCCTCGATGATCTGTCTAGTGCTGTTATTGGGGTATTCGAATATCATGCTATAGTAGTGTTAGAGTCAATATTGGGTCATGGTTTCTTATCCATTTTTGCCATTCTCTGTCTTTTCAGTGGTGCATTTAGTCCATTCACTTTCAGTCTGATTCTTGAAATGCGATTGTTTATCCCTGTCATGAGGCTTTTATATAGTTTTTTTTGGTTGCTTGTTTTCTTTTGGCTCTTGGGTTGATGTATGTGTCTGTCTTCAAGTTTGTTTTTGTGATTATTCTCTGTTGATTCTGTGCTCTGCTGTCCTCTTAGGAAGTGTGTGGTCATTCTTTTTATTTTCTTTCTTCTGTGCTTAATATTTTTTAAAGTGTCTCCTGTAGAGCTGGTCTGCAAGCTACATATTCTCTTAGAGATTGGATGTCTGAGAAGGAATTTACTTATCCATCACTGATTAAACTGAGCTTGACTGGGCAGAAATAGCATAAAGTCTTAAATTAGGATAAAGCTTGTTGTTTTCTTTTCTTTCTTTTTTGAGTTGGAGTCTTACTCTGTCACTCAGGCAGGAGGGCATGCTCCCTGCCACTGCAGCCTCAACCTTCTGGGCTCAAGTGATCCTTCTGCCTCAGCTTTCCAAGTACTGGAACTACAGGCATGCACCACCATACCCAGTTAATTTTTTGATTTATTGAAGAATGAGGTCATGTTAAGTTGACCAGTCTGGTCTCTAACCCATGGGCTCTGGTAATCTTCTCACCTTGGCCTCCCAAAGTGCTGGGATTATAGGCGTGAGCCACCACACCAGGTCAACCTTGTTGTTTTCAATATCATGTGACTAGAACAAAGTAAACAAGTAAGGATAATAAGCACAGAAGAGTTTTTGGAGACAAGGAATATCGGAGAGTGATAATGTGGTATTCTCTAGGTCGGGGCAAGGAGTTTTGATTATATTGATCATACGGTAAATTCTCTTATAGCCCCTCAATGTGTTCCTCCATACTTGAAAAATGTTCTCTCTCTCTCTATATATATATCTATATATAGATATATACACACACACACACACACATATGTATGTGTGTGTGTGTGTGTGAGTGCGTGTGTGTGTGTGTGTGTGTGTGTGTGTGTGTGTGTGTGTTTTGAGTTGGAATCTCACTCTATTGCCCAGACTGGAGTGCAGTGTCATGCTCCCAGCCACCGCAGCCTCGACCAGCTGAGCTCCAGTCATCCTTCCGCCTCAGCCTTCCAAGTAGCTGGAATTGCAGGCACATGCTACCGTGCCCGGCTAAGTTTTGATTTAGTGTAGAGATGAGGTCTTGCCAAGTTGCCCAGGTGGGTCTTGAACCCGCGGGCTCAGGTTATCCACTCATCTCAGTCTCCCAAAGTGCTGGAATTACAGGCTGAGCCACTGAGTCTGGCCTGTTCTCAATATTTTTAACTATCAATGCAGTAATTATTTCTCAAGCATCTATTATTTGCAAAAATCAGTGTTATAGACAGAAAGACACGTATTAATTCAGAGAAAGAAGTGATTGCTGCAAGCTGATATAGCTAGAAAAATTCCAGTAAGAATAGACAGGACTCCAGGAGATTGCAATAGATAAAAAGAAATTTTCCATCTCACTGGGGAACTCCTAGTGAGCTAATTTGAGCTTAAAAATTATTATACAATGTTTGGCTCTAAGAGGAAAATATATTTTTCAAAAAAAAAACTTCCTTAGTGATTCTAATTGGCAGAGTCTAATTGTAAAAAGTTCTTTAGAAAAATAGGAAGAGAATGTACCTGCACCATGCATTTGCTGAAAATATGTGTGCTTGGTAGTCACAGGAATAGAAATAGGTTACATTTAATTAGACAAATTAGGAGCTATAGGTTAAATTTTCCCATACCTCAGTGAAAAACTCTGAAAAGTTGCATTATCCTCATTATTGAAATAATCTCACATTCACAATAATATGCTACAATATTAAGATTCATTTATTTATTAATTTTTCAAGAATTGACTAAACATCTGATAAGCACAGGACATCTGGGCATAAGGTTTATTGTACCTCACATCTTTAAAATAAAGAAATTTGAAAAAGAGGCCTGCACACTCATGTTTATTGCAGCATTATTCACAATAGCAAAAACATAGAAGTAACTGTGCTGCTAATCAAAAGTGGACTGGATTAAAAAATGTGGTACATGTACACAATGGAATATTCTGCAACCATGAAGAAGGGCAAAATTATGAACTTTGCAGCAACTTGGATAGATTTAGAGTCTCTAATATTCAGTGACCTATCACAGAAACAAAGAACTGAGTACCCCGTGGTCTCACTCATAAGCCAACCCTGAACAATTATCTTAATACTACGAGAAAGAGATTGGCAGTAGTGAGAAACTGATGGGTAGGGGGCACACTTAATTGATAAGTTTACCTGATCTCAAACCAGTTGATGTGGAGACCAAAGTGAGACCCAAACTTTACCTGTACAATAACTGTTTGTGTATGCAACCCTGAATTGTACCTCACATCTTCAAAATAAAAAAAGGTAACTCTATGCTTAAAATTCTGAAGAACTGTTTTCCAAAGTAACTATATATAACTGCATATTTCACTATGCTGTTAATTTTAGTAATTAAGTGTTTTATTCCAAAAAATATAACTACAATGACATTAGCAATTCTGTTCAAATATTTGGGAATTTCATAATTCTTTCTATATGTTTTTCTTGCATACTTTCACTCAGTAGTTATGAAATGATTACATATAGATCATATGGGATATAATTAACTATTTCTCCAGTGGGTTTTTTTTGTGTGTGTGTGTGTTTAGAAATAATTTGTATGATCAAAATTTTCTGAGTCATTTTATAGTGTTAAAGATGTTCTAATGAATGGTTTTACAGGACAATTTACTTCTCTATTGTGAGTGTTTGGACAGGAACCAGAAGAGAGGCAATTCTTGAACATTTTCCAATGTGGTTGTAAAGCTGAAGTGATGGAAATCCCATTTCAAAGACTGTTTTCCTGAAGGTTTCTAAACAAACTATAGCTTCCAGAGGTGAGTCTCCTTCTGATTAATGTAAGCAATTAGTCTTGGAGATAGAATTGTCAACATTTCTTCTTCCCAGCCACTGCCTTAGAACTAACAGAAAACTTAACAAGCAAGAAACAACCAGACCTCCGCCAGTCTGTTTGTGTAGACAGTGTTTATTGTCGTATCTCTTCTTTTGTTTTTAGTCTTCACCTTTTTTGAGTACTTACTATGACCCTTCTCTTTACTCAATTAACTGTAAATCATTCTTTAAATTTCAGCATAGTCCAAATTTTATGCATTATTTTCTTTTAGCTGTTTCTATCTTTTAAATCTTACAACATAAATTTTGAACTACACAACCTTGCATTTGAATGTATGCCTTGTATTGTCCTGTAATCAAATTATAAGCACTTTGAAAGCAAAGGCCACCCTCGCTCTTCCTTTTGTCTTTTAGAGTACCTACAACATATCAATCAGAATCTTAATAAATATATATTGACTGATTAGTGATCTTTACCATTTAAGAATACTTACCCCTAGGAAGAATGACTTCTTTATCTATTTTTTTGTTGTTGTTTTGAAAAGTGAGTTTATTAAGAGTAGACAATCTCTAATGTTGTTAGGGGATATCTTATGTCATGCAAAACAAAAGAGTCTGGAATTAGAAGAATGAGTTTTGCTCTCAAAATTATTGTTATAGAAGAATGGTTAAACAAACAAGGAGTTAAGATTCAAGTAATTCTGAGTTTGAATCTCAGCCTCATACTTACTAGCTATTTAATTCAGGGCCATCAATATTCTCTAGGAGTCAGTTTCCTTATCTGCAAAATAAGGACCATAACAATACCTTTCCTCTATATCTCACACAGTCATTGTGGGAATTAACTAAGACCATGTATGAAAAATTATTTGAAAAGCAAGCAAGGCAATAGAGAATTATTTAATTTAGAGCAAACCACTCGATAAAAATGTCTGAAATGGAAAGCAAAATATTTGCTTTTTAATTGTAGTGTAAAACTGTAAAAGTGATCATAAAAGCTAAGAGTCTGCAAAACAATCTTAATAATCAATGGAAAAATATAATTGATCTGTAACTTTAAGCAAATTTTGTCAAAACATTAAAACAATTTTACTCTCAGCTATAAGTAAAGAGAAAAATTTTAAAATAGTAAAAGTAATACTTATTTAGCACACTGTATTAAAATATTGGGAAATTAATGCATTTTGTTTTTTAAAAAAATGTATTGAGTACATTTCTCCTTTTATCTCTTTTTTCTTTTTTTTCTCTTTTTCTCTTTTTTAAAATTATATAACATAATTTGGAGGATATTTTTTCTACTTTTCTGGTGATTTGTCATATTCAATTTTAAGTTTGAATTAGCTTCCATCATTTTATCCTTTTTGCTTTGAATGTCATGAGCTGTCTCTGAGTTTCACACTTTCTCTGGGACATCTTCATCTTTTTTATAACAATGACTTTTCTCATTTATGCCAATAAGTTTGCCTTCACTAAGTTCCTTTGGTTCTAGAGTTTTCCTAATTATAGCAATGTAAATATTTCCCCAGTTAGCTATTTCTTGTATAACCCTATCACATATGTTTTGAATTTCACTTCCTGTATTATCACCTTTTATTTCTTTGCTCTACTTTGATCATTGTCGACCAATTTCCTATTTCAATTACCTATTGCTGTAATGTGTCTCTTGAGTTTATCACTGAGAGACAAGAAGGCAACATAATTAAACGCATTTCTATCTCTGCATGAACTGAATAATACATGCACAGTGACCAATTGCTGATGGACTTTGAAAAAAATGATGTGACTGGTCATTGATTCATGATGAGAATCTGTATTTTATACAGTGATTTGTGGACAGGAGTGCTGGCAGTAAAGTTTGTATTTTAAGAAATTACTGATAGTTAATATACTATGGCAAATAAAATCTAAACCACATTGTTGGAGAACTGGTGCTATTTAATTAAAAACTGGTAATTAAAATATATTTATATTGGGACCACACACACACAAAAAATGCCTTTATTTAAAACCTCATTTTCTGAAAAAATTAAGATACAATATAGTCAGGAAACATGGAACCAAGATGTTTGAGAAGAGCGTGCAGAGAGACCAGCTTGACTTTTGGAACTCCTTATGCTTATCTTAATGATGTACCTAAAAGACTAAGTAGAAATTTTGACAAACTTACAAAAGTGGAGGAACAAAACTTTGAGTCCAGTTTTACAAGAACTAGGAACCCTAGTAAACCACTCTAGAATTATGGCTCAGAACCTGAACAGCTACACCTAAGAGTTAAGAACAAACCTGAAGTAATCCAGAACTCATGTGGACTTTCACTCAACTTCAAATTATTTTTATGGCCCAGAAAATCTCACATCCTACAATCAGAAGTTGATCCAATGTTGTTAGTTTCTGGGAACCTGAAAAAAGCATACATGAGTATACCTTGAAGAAGATATTATACTAGACCTTAAATTAATTACAGGAATTTTTTTTCAAATATGACGTGCAACACACAAGCCAAAAAAAGAAAAAAATCAGATACATAAAAAAAGATAAAACCACAAAATAGCATGAATAGGCATCAACACAAACAACAGACACACAGGTATGATTATTAGAGGGTAGAATTACCAAATTTCATGTTGAGATAAAATTAAAATTTCAGTAAGAAACTAGAAAGAGTAAAAATGACATTGCATATTTGGAAAAACAAAAAAACCATACTGGAAATTCTAGAACTGAATTTTAAAGTAATTAAATAAAATTCAAAGATAGTTTAAATATTAGAAGATTAAATAATAATGTAATCAAAAGTTAATATGATGCAAGAAGGAATGTAAAGTAGGGTGGCATCTGCAAAAATGTTGGAGTAAGGATCTCCAAAAATTTGTCCCTCCAGAAATGTGATTTTAAAAATGGAGAAATTTTTGAAATCAACATTTCCTGAACTTTAGAAATTAGTCAAAGACTTGCAGCAACCCAAAAAGAGTATAGTAAAATAAAAAAATCTGAATCTTAGTGAGAACAGTAATAGCCTTGAAACATAACAACCCATATACCCAATACCGAAGAAAACAAAATGAAACTGGAGCACCTTCAAAGCATAACTTCCAAAGAAAGGTCATAATTTGACTTGTCTGGTGGTTCTCTGAGAAACCTCACTCAAAAGCCTTGTCTATATTTAATCTGATTAAAGATTATCCAGTGACCCAGTGCAAGTCTCTCTTTAGGAACATTTATTGATCATTTTAATGCACAGCTGCCTGAGGTGAGAGATAATGGGGAAAGCAATAGACAAATCAATAAGCTTAGAATGAAAGGCTCAGGATGATATTTCCATAAGGGCACTGAAAGACTCCACCATACTCCTGAGAATCTAGAAGTCCACATGCATACATAAAGCTGTGCATGCTCAGAAATGACCTAAGAAGGCCCTATGATCTTACTTCTGTCTGACCTTGAAGTTCTGTGCAAGTAGAAAGTAATGGCTAAGGCAAGAGTATAAAAACCTAGGAGAATGTTGAATGCATGTGCCAACAAACACACACAGTTTATTAGCAAATGCTGAGTAATTTATTGATTCCAGACATTTAAGAAAATATTTTTCGAAAAGATTATGAGACATACAAAGAAATAAGAAAATATGACCCATTCACAGGTCAAAAGCAATAAAAAACTCATCCCTAAGAAAGCTAGATGTTGGACATACTAGGAAAAGACTTTAAATAAACTCTTTTAAATGTTTTCAAAGAAGTAAAGGAAACAATATCTGGAAAAAATATAAAAACAACATTTTTTTAAGTTGGAGTCTCACTCCATCACCCAGGCTGGAGCGCAGTGGCACACTCACATCCAACCCAGCATTGACCTGCTAGGCTCCAGTGATCCTTCTGCTCCAGTCTTCCAAGTAGTGAGAACTACAGGCGAGTGCTATCATGCCCAGCTATTTAAAAAAAAATTTTATTGTAGAGAGGAGGTCTCGCCAAGTTACCCAGGCTAGTCTTGAACCTGCGGGCTCAGGCAATCCACTCATCTCAGCCTCCAAGTGCTGGCATTCGTTACAGGCTGAACTATGGAGCCCAGCCAAAAAACAACATCTTACCAACTAGATAACATTGATAAAGAAATGAATAAAATATTCAAATGAAATTTGAAGTTTTAAGCTATTGCATAGTATTTTTCACTTGCCTATGGAATGCAAATGTTGCATGATGGTTGACTGGTCACAGCTTATCACATTCGCCAATTCTCAGGTTGACTAATGTAGGTTATCATGGATTAAAGTGATAAAACGGTCTTCATCAAATCCCGATAGTCTTCATGAATGTGGAGAATCAATCAGGTCAATGTGCCCTCTTTGAAGTGACAACACCATTTTCTTGCTGTGCTTTACCAAATTACATTTGCCCTGTACACAGCACAAATGTTTTAAGCTGTCTCCGCTGCCTTTACTCCTCTGTTAAACTCAAACAGAATATGTCAGAAGTGCTCATTTTTTCCCATTTGACACACCATCTTCTTTAACCCACAAATAGCACTAACTTTCTTCAAATCTGCAAAATTCAAGGCATATTCACAAGCACAACATTGTCACTCTAAATTACAAATGATAAACAATACATATGCTCTCAACACCACAGTGTTGCCATGCCAAAAGCAAACACTATGAAAGTATGCATCAACCTAATACAATAACTAAAATAAAAAATATTATGAGAGCAATTCATCACCATATTTAGACAGGCAAAAGGAACTGTCAACAAAATGAAAGACTGCTCATTGAGATGATATGATCTGACAACAAAAATAAAATAATAAGAAAAGTGACAGAGACTCCAAGACCTGTAGATACCAACAAGAGTACTACCATACACATAAGGGAAGTTCCAGAAAGAGACAATAAAAAGTAGTAGAAAGAAATATTTTTAGAAATAATGACCAATCCTTACAAAACTTGATGTAGAACATTAATCTACACATTCAAGAAGCTCAACAAACTCTAAGTAAGATGAACTCAAAGAATATTTTATCACATTATCTAATTCAATCTTCTTAAACCTGCAGAGCATCAAAGACTGACATTATTATCTCATTATATAGAAGAAATTGAAGCTCAGGTTATTGGGTATTATGTAGGTCAACCAAGTGAAAGAACCAGGAGTGGAACCTAGGCTTTTTGATTCCTAGTCCAGTGTGTCTTCTACTAGAACATGCTACTGTATCTGAACAGTCTTGGGCCTCAAACAACAAGTTTAATGATGATGTAGATTAGACTTTGAATTTATGAGGCATTCCTCTGAACAAAACTGTTAAGTTAAAGTTTCATAGCATATATGTATATTTTTCCTATGCTGATATCATTTCAAAGTCATCAGTTTTTAAAAGATGATAGAATTTCTAATGCTTTCCTATTCTTCTTGTTTTTGTTTTTTGTTTTTTGGTTTTGCAATACAAGGCCAACAAAACATTGTTCATATATTCGAGAGGATTAATTGGTTACATGATTATGAAAATGATCAAAAACTGCTGTAGAATAGCTACATTGCTATGATGAAAATTAAAAATTCTCCAATGATGATAAAGGAAATAAATAGTATTGAAACACTGTAATAATAAATTTTCTTTCACAAAACAATGTCTTGTAAAATTCACTTGAAATCCAATGAAACAAACAAATAATCTTAAACATCCTTTACTTGTGGGTATGTAGAAAGATCATTTTGACATTTTACTCAGACTTCATGGTGTCACCACTTTTTCTAATGCAATAGCAGCATTAGAGATAAAGACGTTTGGTTTTAACATACTTGTCTGCCTTTTAATGCCAGATATTTCTACCAAATGTTTAAAATGTAATCTTTTTATTTGTAACTACATAGGACAGGATAATCAAATTTCCTTTGGAAAGTTATACAAAGAATGTAGTTTATATGACCATACAATTATCTGAAATGTGTGATGATGATATATTCAATCAATAGGGAGGCAAAGTCATTGCCCTCTACAGGTTAGTCTCTTAATCCTTGTGTTGCTGGTCTTATCAATATAGGATTTCTGTCTTTCACAGAGTTCAAACTTTGAAGAAAATCCAAATAAGAGGACCAGAATCATGATGAGGAAAATTAACTTAAGAACAAAAGACTCAAAATTCAGTTCCTAGCTCTGGATGCAAATAAGAGATTTTTAAATGGAAGTGTCAAAACTTCAAATATGAGATAAACAGATTTCACTTAAAATGAGTGCTCAAGTGACTAGCTTCTTTGTATCTGCTGAGATAAAATTATTGTCTCTTTCAAAATGAGATATATGTTCTTAAAATATAAAATCACTGCAGATTAAAAGAAACATAAAATGTCTATATAGAAGGAATGCAGGAGATTGGTTTACCTAACCTTTTTATTTTATGAAAAGAGATAGAAGCTGAGAGAGGTGAATGACCTTTCTCATGTTTAAATTCACAATGGTAGAATTGACAATAAAACTCAGTGTCTTTCTCTCATGATAGTTTCCAGATATCAGATTCGAAAATATAGAGCAGCAATTCCCAACTTTTTTGGTATCAGGGATCGGTTTTATGGAAGATAGTTTTTCCCTGGACAGGTTTGGGGTGGTGGATGTGTTTGGAAGGATCATTAGGCATTAGAGTCTCATAAGGAGCACTTAACCTAGATCCCTCACATGCACAGTTCACAATAGGGTTCTTTCTTCTATAAGAATTTAACGCTGCTGCTGATATCACAGAAGACAGATCTCCCCTTGCCCAGTGCTCACCTCCTGCTGTGTGACCATGTTCCTAACAGGCAACAGACCTGGGGTCAGGGATCCTTGCTGTAGGAAAAAAGAGGCAAGAATCTTTTATCATAAAGATGTGAATTTAATGTTTGATTCAGTATAAACATTCCTCAGCCAGTGTTTGACATGGATATCATAAGTTACATTAGTTGAGTATAAAATAATTGGAGGTAAATATGAAAAGAGTTTGGGTAGACTATTCAAAATATATTTACCCTCAAAAAGTTATCTTTTTAAAAATAAATTAATTTATTTATTATAAAGATGTGGGGTACAATTCAGGGCTATGTATACAAACACTGACATGCAGGTACCCTTGTTGATGAGGCATGCCCCTCCCTCCCCTAGCAGCTTCCCCCAACTCCCCAACTGCAAGTCCCACCCCACCTTCCCCTGACAGTTTTCTGCTACTGCCAATTGCCTTCTCACAGCATTATAACTATTCAAGGCCACCTTATGAGTAAGAACATATGGAACTCAATTCTTTGTTTCTGTGATTAATCACTGAGTATGATCAACTCCAAATCCATTCAATTTCCTGCAAAGTCCACACATCTATCCTTCTTTGTGGCTTCATAATATTCCATTGTGTATATGTACCACATTTTTAAATCCAGTCCAGCTTTGATGGGCAACACCGTCGGTTCCATGTTTTTGTTACTGTGAATAGAGCTGCAACAAATATACGCGTGCAGGTATCTTTTTTGTAGAATGATTTGAATTCCTCCATGTATATTCCCAATAGGGGAATTGCTGGGTTATATGGAGGTCAATTTCTACTTCCTTCAGAAATCCCCACACTGTCTTCCAAAGAGGTTGTATTGGTCTTCATTCCCATCAGCAGTGCAGAAGCTTTCCTTTTTCTCCACATCCTCGCCAGCATCTGTTGTTGTTTGTTTTATTAATGATGGCCATTCTCACTGGGGTAAGGTGGTATCTCAATGTGGTTTTGATTTGCATTTCTCTGATGATGAGTGAGGCTGAGCACTTTTTCCTGTGTCTGTTGGCTGCTCATATGTCTTCTTTTGAGAAGTGTCTATTCATGACTATTGCCCACTTTTTAAAGGGGCTGTTTGTTTTTTTCCTTTCGGCATGTTTGAGTTCCTTGTAGATCCTAGATATTAGGCCTTTGTCAGATATACAGTTGGCAAATATTTTCTCCCATTCTGTGGGCAGTCTCCCTGCTCTCTTGATGGTTTCTTTGGATTTGCAGAAACTTGTCAGTTTAATGAGGTCCCACTTGTTTATCTTATCTCTTATGGCCTGGGCACTTCGGGTTTTGGTCAGGAATCGGTTGCTAGTTCCAACTTCCATAAGGGTGTTTCCTGCATTTTCTAAGGTTCTTACAGTTTGAGGTTTTACGTTTAGGTCTTTGATCCATTTAGAGGTAATTTTTGTGTGTGGTGATAGGTAGGGGTCCTGTTTCAATCTTCTGCATGTGTTCAGCCAGTTTTCCCGCACCATTTACTGAATAGGGTCTCCTCTCCCCATAGATTGTTATTGAAGGCTTTGTCGAAGATGAGTTGGTTGAGAAATTGAGGTTTTGCTTCCGGAATCTCTATGCTGTTCCATTGGTCTATGTGCCTGTTCTTGTACCAGTACCAGGCTGTTTTGATTACTGTAGACTTACAGTAAAGTTTGAAGTCTGGAAATGTGATATGTGCTGCTTTGTTTGTTTTGCTAAGGATTGTTCTGGCTATTTGTGGTTGTTTATGTTTCCATATAAATTTCTGTATTGTCATTTCCAGGTCTGAGAAGAATGATGTTGGTAACTTAATGGGTATTGCGTTGAATCTGTTGATTGCCTTTGGTAGGATGAACATCTAAACAATGTTGATTCTTCCTCTCCATGAGCATGGAATATTTTTCCATTTGTTTGTGTGTTGGATTTCTTTGAACAGTGTTTTGTAGTTATCATTGTAAAGGTCTTTCACTGCACTAGTTGGGAAGATGCCGAGGTATTTCATTTTTTTGGTGGCTATTGTGAATGGTATTGTGTTTTTTATTTGGGTCTCTGCCTGCTTGTTGTTGGTGTAGAGAAATGCAACTATCTTTTTCACATTTATTTGGTACCCTGAGACCTTCCCAAGTCCTTTATCAGTGCAAGCAGGGTTTTGACAGATGCTCTTGGATTTCAAGGTATAGGATCATATCATCAGCAAAGAGGGATAACTTGACTTCCTCTTTTTCTATTTGAATACCCCTGATTTCCTTCTCTTGTCTAATTGCCTGGGCTAGGACCTCCAACACAATATTGAACAAGAGGGGTGAGAGTGGACAACCTTGTGTTGTTCCAGTTTTCGGGGAAATAATTATAATTTCTGACCATTTAGATATATGCTAGCTGTGGGTTTGTCATAGATGGCACTTACTATTTTGAGGTATATTCTTTCTATACCTAGATGTTTGAGGGTTTTTATTAAGAAAGGGTGCTGCATTTTATCAAAAGCTTTTTCTGCATCTAATGAGATAATCATGTGCTTCTTCATTTTACATCTGTTGATGTATTTAATGACATTTATGGTCTTGAGAATGTTAAACCAGCCCTGCATCCTGCGAATGAAGCCTACTTGATCATGGTGGATGATATTTGAGATGTGTTTTTGGATCCGATTTGCTAGAATTTTGTTGAGGATTTTTGCATCTGTGTTCATAAGGAATATTGGCCTGTAGTTCTCTTTCTTTGTTGGATTTTTACCCAGTTTGGGTATCAGTGTAATGTTAGCTTCGTAAAATGATTTGAGGAGAATTCCATCTTTCTCAGTTGCCTGGAATACTTTCAATAGGATTGTTATCAGCTCCTCCTTGTATGTTTTGTAGAATTCTGCTGGAAAGCCATCTGGTCCAGGACTTTTTTTTGTAGGTAGTTTTCATATGACAGAGTCAATTTCCTGGGTTGTTTTGGGCCTATTTAGTGTTTCAATGTCTTCTTGTTTTAACCTGGGAAGGTTGTGTGATGTCAGAAAGTCCTCCATTTCATCTAGGTTTTCAGGGTTTTTTTTTCCATGTAGGTGTACATAGCAATCTCTGATCATCTTTGTATTTCTTCAGGGTCATTTGTGATTTGATCTTTTGTATTTCTGATAGTCTTTATTTGGGCCTTTTCTCTCTTTTTCTTGGTCATTCTGGCTAGGGAACTATCGATCTTGTTAATTCTTTCAAAGAACCAAATTTTTGTTTGTTAATTCTTTCTATGATATTTTTGTCCTCTATATCCTGTATTTTGGCTCTTATTTTTTGTGATTTGGATTCTTCTGCTAAAGTTGGGATTTTGGTAGTCTTCTCTTTCTAGCTCCTTTAGGTTATTTGTTAGGCTCTTCACTTGTGATCTTTCCATTTTCTTGATGTGAATTCCCCTTGTAAAACTGATTTCACGGCATCCCAGAGATTTTGGTAAGATGTTTATTCATTTTCATTTGTTTCCAGGAATCTTTCAATTTCTTCTTTGATTTCAGTGTTGACCCAATCGTTGTTCAGCATCATGCTGTTTATTGTCCATGTCTTTGTTGGATTTGGGGAAATATTGTTGGTTTTAATGTTTATTTTTTTCCACTGTAGTCTGAGAATGTGCATGGCAAAATTTCAACCTTGTGGAATTTGTTTATGCTTGATTTATGGCCAAGAATGTGATCAATCTTGGAGTATGTTCCATGTGGTGATGAGTAGAATGTATACTATGTGGTTGTTGGGTGAAATAATCCATAGGTATCGACTAAGTCCATTTGGTCAATTGTCAAGTTTGGGTTCTGGATCTCCTTGCTGATTTTTCGCCTCGATGATCTATCTAGAGATGTCAGTGGGGTATTTAAGTCCCCTGCTATAATAGTGTTAGATTCAATATCTTTTTTCAGTTTATTCTGGGGGCTCTTCATTGTATTTCAAAGTCTGTTTTATTAATGCTGGTGCTCCTCTATTGGGTGCATATATGTTTAGGATGGATATTTCTTGTTGATGGATTGAACCTTTTATCATTATGTAGTGTCCTTTTGTATCTTTTAAAATTTTTGTTAGCTTAAAGATTATTTTGTCTGATATTAAGACTGCAACTCCTGCCTTCTTTTGTGATCCACTGCATGTAGACTCGTTTTCCATCCTTTAACTTTGACTCTCTATGCATCCCTGGGAGTGAGATGAGTCTCCTGGATGCAGCAAACAATGGGGTCATGGTTTCTTATCCAGTCCACTATTCTGTGTCTTTTCAGTGGTGCATTTAGTCCATTCACATTCAGGCTAATTATTGAAATGTGGTGGTTTTTCCCTGTCATGTGGTTCTTATAGAGTTGTTGTTGTTCCTGTTCATTTGTTGTCTTTCCCTTGGTTTTGGGGTTGATTCATGTGTGTTTTCCATGTTTTCCCTGTACTCTTGTGAAGAGCGTTGTCGCTATTTTCTCCTTTTCTTCTGTGTTTAATACTTTCTTAAGTATTTCTTGTAGAGGTGGTCTGGAGACTGCATAGGTTCTTAGGGATTGGATGTCTGGGAAAGATTTTAATTCTCCCTCACTGATGAAGCTTAGCTTGGCTGTGTAGGTTATTCTTGGTTGAAATTGTTTGTCTTTGATAACTTTGAAGATTGGGCTCCAAGCTCTCCTAGCCTGAAGGGTTTCTGTAGATAAATCTGCTGCTATTCTAATTGTTCTGGTAGGTAGTCTGACCTTTCTTTCTTGCTGCCTTTAGGATTTTTTCTTTTATATCTACTTTGTTTAGGCGAATTATTATGTGTCTGGGAGTTGGTCTTCTCATTTGTTGTCTTGCAGGGGTTCTCTGAATCTCCTGTTTTTGAATTTTTGCTTCAATGATGAGATGAGGGAAGTTTTCGTGAATAACTTCATGGAATGTTTGTTCCAGTGTGGTCTCTGTCTCTCTTTCTGCCTCAGGAAGGCCAATTACTCTTAGGTTTAGTTTCTTGAAGCAATCATTCATCTCTTGAACGTTTTGTTCTGTCTTTTTAAGCTTGTTTTCTATGTTTTTGACAGTTTGGGTTTGTTTTATATTTTGGTCTTCAAGCTCTGAGATTCTTTCTTCTGCTTGGCTAATTCTGCTTTCCATACTTATTAGTTTGTTATTTATTTCCATCACAGTATTCTTAATGCTGTTATTTCTGTTATCAGCTCCTTCCTATTTTCCTCTCGTCTCTCCTCAGTTTTTAAATTCTCTCTATTAATGTCTTGATGTCTGGGTTTGTTGCATGTGATCAGTCATTCTGGGGGCTCTTCATTGTTTGTATTTCAAAGTCTGTTTTCTCAATGTCTGACCTCCCAGGGGTCTGTGTAAGACCTATATTCTTCTTTTGTTTTTTCTTCATTTGTGCAGATTTTTCCTCCCTACTTTTTCCTTCCCTCCCCTTACCCATATTCTTTAATTCTGTTATTCAGGGGTGGATGGGTTGCTTTTACTTCTGCTTGTTCAATCTCCTGTTCTTCCTTTTGTATATCCTCTTGCTTTGTTCAGTTCTGGAGTTGGACTGTAGATTGGGTCAGTCATTTTTGCAGTTTTGAGATTTAATTAAGGGGGGGAGTTGTGATTCAAATCTATCTGCAGATCCCAGTATCCACCAACAAGTGTATGGATAATCTGAAATCCACTTCCCACTGACTTGGAATCTGTCCATGCCATGGGGTTGTAGATTTACGCCCTTGGATCCCCAACAGGTGGTGCTATCTTGCCACTTCAATTGATCTTTATCCGCAGCAGCTGTAGCCTGCAAGTCAATGCAAGCCTGGCAGGGCAGAAGTCAGAGGCCACCTAGGACATGAGGGAGCAGGTAACAGTAGTGGCGGTGGTAACCACTGCTTCACAGTGCCTGGAAGGAGCTCCATGAGCCTGGCTCTGGGCAAGGAGTGGAGCATGGCAGCAGCAGGAGCCATGTCAATTTCAGCAGATCACGCTCACGGGGGCTTCACAGTCTAGAGCCATGGGTCACCTCAGGCATGGGTGGGGCAATGACCATGGCAGGCGGCATCTGCAACTGTGGTGGTGGAGGCATAGACTGCTGAGGTGATTGAGCGGTGGCCATGACCTAGCTCCGTGTGAAGAGCAGGCTGACGATGATTGGAGCTGCAGCCCCTGGGAGAGAACCAGAGTCTTTATGTGTGTTCTCTTTCACAGAGAGTCTCGCAGACCAAGCTGTCCATCGCCATCATGCTGGAAGTACAAGGTTTTCTTTCATAAGAAAATATTTTCATGAAATTTTGAATTTTAAGAAGGCCTCCCCTAGAATTTGATTTAAAATACAGTCATTATTAATTATTAACATTTTAATTTAAATTATGTTATCATATTACTTTTATAAGGATTGCATGAAAACATATCAATAACATGAAATAAAAGACTATAGCTATGGAAGGTAAGTGTATCTAAGGGACCATGGAGACTATAGACAAGACTATAAAGACAAGAGAAAGTAGGTGGTACTTAATTTTCCCATTTTCCTTTTAGACCCTTTGGAAGCTAATTATCTTTGATACACTTTCTTCTAGATTAGAGAAAGGTCTATGGCAATAGAAAAGTTTTGTCTATCCACTGCAATAGCAACTCAGTCTAATGACAACACATGGTGTATAAGCCTCCAAGTAAAAGTTAATTATTTAGTACCTACTATACATTGGACAATATTTTTAGTGCTGAATATAAAACAATTAATAGGTCAGACTGATTTCATGGACCTTACACTATATTGAGAATCATACATAATATTTGGTTTTGTTTCCCTCCAGTCTTTTGTTATGGTGTTTCTTATTACAAATATGTTTTGAATGTTGATGTTCTCAAATTATCAATCTTTTTATATTTGTCTTTTTTTTTTCTTTCTGCCTTGTTTTTGTAACCTTTCTTATTTCAAGGCCATAAGCATATTTCTGATTTTTAAATAAATATTTGGTTTTGGTTTTTTTGACTTGGAGTCTCACTCTGTCACCCGGGCTGGAGTGCAGTGGCCGCTCCTGGCCACCACAGCCTCGACCTGCTGGGCTCTGGCAATCCTTCTGCCTCAGCCTTCCAAGTAGCTGGAATTATAGGCATGCACTACCATGCCCAGCTAATTTTTTGATTTATTGTAGAGATGAGGTCTTGCCTGCCCAGGCGGGTCTCAAACCTGTGGGCTCAGGCAATCCACTCACCTCAGCCTCCCAAAGGTGTGGAATTACAGGCTGAGCCACCAAGCCTGGCTTAATACATATTTTTAAAGAATATAATAATACCTTTTGTGGCAACTTAGATGGGATTGGAGAACATTATCCTAAGTGAACTAACTCAGGAACAGAAAATAAAACACCGCATGTTTTAACTTGTAAGTGAGAGCTAAATGAAGCATCTGAAAAGGCATAGAAAATGTTATAATGGACAATGGAGACTCACAAGCCAGGGGAAAGGGGTGAATGGACAAAATAAATCACTTATCGGGTACAATGTGTACTGGTTGAAGTGGTGGGTATACTTAAAACCCAGGCTTCTTATGCATCCATGTAACCAAAAAATATTTGTAACCCCCAAAGTTACTGAAATAAAGCAACAAGTAAATACTTTTAAGGTTTTATGATTTATATTATATTGTTCTATTTAATATATCATATTCATATTAATTTAATTTATTTTTATAAACATTGTAATGAAGAAGTAATAGTAAAATATTTAACAGTTATTTTTTTTCTCTTTCCCTTACCATCACTCTCTGGACAAAGTGGTTTTAAAAACTTTAGGTGGAATAAGCACAGAGATGAGGGCACTGGCAACAAACATATATTGGTTACATGCAGAGGGACTGATTACATAAATAAACACATAAACAAATAAATTATTTGAGCATAATAAAACAGGTTTCTTATTATTAGAGAAAGAGTTACACATATGGAAAGAGAACAGCTACAATAACTCTGTGTTATTGGATTGGAATTGGAGGTGTAAGTGTAAACTCATCTTCAAGATAGATAGTTAGATGTATGTAAATGTGTGTATGTGTACATACATATATTTTCTAGGGTTGTACCCTGACACAGCCTAGAAGCTGTAATCCCACAAAGCAATAAGCTTTCTTATACTCAAATCTCAGTTTCTAAATATCATTCACCAATAAAAAGTATGTGGAATTTTTGGAGAAGCATATGATTCCAGGGTTGGAACAGGAAAAACATAAATTGAGCTTGAATGAATTATCACAGAAACAGAAAACTAAATACCACATGTTCTCCCTAATAAGTTGGAGCTAAACACTGAATACACACAGGCACATGGACGGGAACAACAGACACCAGGACACTTCTAAACAGGGAAGGAGAAAGTGTGGTAAGGATTAAAAACTTACCCACTGGGCACTAAGTCTACCCTGGGTCATGGGCTCAATAGAAGCCCAAATCTCACCATCATGCAATTTACCTATGTAACAAACTTGCACATATACCCTTTGAATTTAAAAATACTAATTATTATAAAAATCTGCAAAGTCATAGAGAATGATATAATGGACATTAGAGATTCAGTAAGGGGAGGGGGAAAGGGGTAGAGGGATATAAAATCACTTATTGGGTACAATATGCACAGGTAGGGAGGTGGATATACATAAAGCCCTGACTTTGCCACAATACAAAGCAACCATATAACCAAAAACAAGCAAACGAACAAACAAAAATCAAAATGACCTTGGAGCATCTTGCCATGCGATAAAGTAAGGAAATAACTAAAAATGTATGAGACATGTTAAAAGAAGAAGAAGAAGAAGAAAAAGATAAAATGAATGAAATTAGTAATGGATTACAATATGTTAAATAAGTCAGGAAGCATGAGTACACACTTATATAAATAAATAAATGAACTGGGAATTTTATGATCAATGGGGTATTTATAGAAATGGGGTATATAATATTCCATAGTCTCAAACTGTTTTTCCATGAAATAAATAATCTTACAGTTGAGAAGCCTGGTACACATCACCTTAATCAAGTGATCATGTGAATATCATCAGTCATGGTACAAATTGAAATAATGCACTCCTGATATGATACAATAAGAAAAATACAAGATACCTTCTGTGATATTCTTACCAAAGATAAATAAATTGATTCTGCTCATGTGTAAATATCAGACAAAGTCAAATTGACGGGCATTCTACAAAATAACTTGCTTTTACACTTTACAAGTGTCAAGGTAATAAAAGCCAAGAAAACAACTAATGAACTCTTTTTAAAATTTTTTTTGAGTTGGAGTCTCACTTTGTTGCCCAGGCTGGATCACAGTGGCACACTCATGGCCACCCCAGCTTCAATCTGCTGGGTTCATGTGATCTTTCCACCTCAGCCTTCCAAGTAGCTGGAACTACAGGTGGGTGCTACCACGCCTGGCTAATATTTTTTTTTTTAAATTATTGTGGAGTTGAGGTCTGGAACCCATGGACTCAGGCAATCTACTCTCCTCGACCTCCCAAAGTACTGGGATTACAGGCTGAGCCACCGAGCCTGGCCAATGAACTCTTCTAGTTAAAAAAATTCTAGAGATACATAATGACTAAAAACAAGTGGAAAAACCTGAATAAGGTCTGATAATTAAAATATAATAAGATATCAATATTACTTTTTCGATTTTGGTGGTTTTACTGTAGTTATGTTAGATAATTCTCTTGTTTGTCAGAAATAAACAAGTATTCAGAGGTGAAGGAGCACTATGTTAGGAATACTGTCAAATTGTTCAGGAGGAAAAAAGTTCTTTTAACTGCACTTGAAACTTCTGTAAGTTTGAAATTGTTTTTAAAAATATAGAAAATTAACAGTATTTTTTTAGAAAGCAGGATTTATTGAGAGGACAGAAAAGCTCCCACAGTGGGAGGAGACCTGAAATGGTTGCCCAATATTGAACTGAATAGATATTGACCAAATAGAATGAATATTAAGTGTTAACAACTGGTTCATATCAACAAGATCTCAGTTCTGGTGTAGAAGAGTGATTTATTTTACTTTTCCTGAAATGGACAGCCAATTATTTTATCACAATTAACTAAAGAGGCCATTCCTTCTCCCAATGATGTGGAATGCCATCTTTAGTAAATACGTATTTTCATATACATAGGCCTATTTCTGTATTGTCTGTTCTGTTCCATTGATGTACTTATTTGTTCCTCCAGGAAACTGTGTGATCTAATAACTTGCTTTGCTTACTATGTCTTCATAAAATATATTGGTGTTTGGGTAAGTCTCCCCTCTTAACAGATTCCTGCCTATCAAAATTATTTAGATTGTCTTCGAATAACTGGTTTTTTTCCCGCACAAATTGTATAATCAGTGTTCAAGGTATATAAAAAAAGTCCTGCAGTAATTTTAATTAATATTACAGTCATGCATCACTTAAAAATGGGAATATGTTCTGAAAAATTCATTAGCAGGTAATTTTGTCATTGTGCATCATAGAATGTACTTACACAGACCTAGATGGTATAGCCTACTACACATAGGTAATAGGTAATATGGTATAACTTATAGCTCCTGGACTACAAACGTGTACAGAATGTTACTATACTGAATACCATAGACAAATTTAACAAATGGTAAGTATTTGTGTATCTAAACACACCTAAACATAAAAAGTGCACTATAAATATGGTACTTTAGACATCTGGGAACACGGCAATACATGTAGTCTGTCATTGACCAAAACATTATGTGACATGACTGTACTTTGAAAGTCCCATGTATTGCATCCAAAATTCAAATAATGTTATACTTCTTGATGTAGGCTTTGCAAGGTAAATTAACTTCTCTTCAATTTGGTGGAGGTATTTCTACATGCTTCAGATCACTGGACTCCAATATTCTTCACTGAAATTTCAGAACCTGCTTTTTAATGTTTTTGCTTCTGCCAACTTCTAAGAATTGTCACATTTTTAGTTGTCATCTGTGAGAGGAAATTAAAGCAATATTCTTTGTTTATGGACGGCAAAGGTATCCTTTTCTCTTTTCCCCCTTTATTAGGAAATCTCATTAAAATATAAGAAGCCTTATAAGGGCTCCAAAGTTTTGATTTTATAATGCATGGCCACAGACTTTCTGACTATTGGAATTGGATATTTTCAACATAAACACAAGGCTCTCACATAGTATAGAGGAAGTAAGTCACAAGATGAATCTGTTTGTTTCTTAAGAAGGTAAGATAAGTTTTAATTGTTTTTTTCTTTTATTTTTCTTACTGTGTAAATTTGTATAAAACTATGTATTAACTTTATTGTTACTTTCATGCTACCCTATATGCTTGTCTATTAATATTTACTCAATATAAAAATTATATTCCTCTATTTTTTTCTATCCTTCTCCATTTCTTCCTTCTCTTCCCTATGTTTCTATAGAGGGTCATTTCTGTTGCCGAGATTGTTTAATTTCTTCAACATATCTTTCTAACCTCATTTTCTTGGTGAGACTCTAATTTACAGTTGAGAACATTCAACAAAATGTGTAGTCTTTATAGGCTGAGTGAAACTGCCTCATTCCACCTAAAATTGTAAAAGCTTAAAGTCAAGTTTTCCCTCTTTGTGACCAAGCACAGCCTGAGGATGTGAATGCTACTTTTTCTTGACCATTTGTACATACTTTTCTAGGACTTTGAATCACATATGACTCATGTAAGGACATGGAGATGGCTAAATTTCACAATCATGGTAGCAGTCACAGATAAGAGACCAGCATGGCCTATTATTTAACTATTGCTGTGGTTGCTGTTGGCAAAGCCTCCCTTGGTCTTGGCTTACACTGAAGGCTGGTTTTCCAGTAGATTGTTGACCGTGATATCCTTCCACCAAATTACCATTTTGCTTAATTATATCAGAGTTCAGTTCTTATGTTAGATAAGAATTCTGATGGGTACAGTATATTATTTAGGATATACAAATAATAAAATTAGGAAAGGTAATAAAAAGGTCTTTATGGAAATATGAATAATATTATAGAAACATAGTAAAAGATGTTCAAACTCATTAGTTATTAGAAAAATGTATACTTAAGTTATGCAATTTATACCCATATGATTGGCAATAATTAAAGTATCTAGTATAAATGAGAGTGGAGTGTTATAAGTACCATAATATACTGCTTACTGGGAGAGATGTACATTGGTAAAAATACTTGGGGGCGGTAATTTGATATTACTGATAATTGTAAAAATTGTTGATTCCAGTTCTGCTAATAAGAATTTGTTGAGAGAAATCTTTCAGTTGTATTTTCCAATTTAATATAAATTAAATACCTGAGTAGAAATTATAAAAGGCTACTGAAACTAAACAAAACAATTATAATACTATTAGAAAGGGATTGGCAGTAGTGAGAAACTGTCAGGGGAGGGGGTGGGGTTGGCAGTTGAGGGAAAGTACTAGAAGAAGGAGGGGCATACCGCATCAACAAGGGTACCTGCATAATCCACGTTTGTATGCTTAACGCTGAATTGTACCCCACATCTTTATAATGCAAAATTAATTAATTAATTAAATTAAGTAACAAAGATATATATATAATTTTACACATGAATAACATAAAAATAAAAAAGTAAATTGCAATACAGTAAAACGTTCTAATAAAATGTATGGAAATATATTTGAGAACACAGAGAAAAGATATCCTCTCATGTTTGCAGAATAATGCACCATTCAAAAAATGAGTAGGCATTAGGGATTAGCCAGATAGATAATGAGAATGATATCATATACAAAGGCATAGAGGCTTAAAGGTACACATTCAGGGTACCACAGGTAATTGAATATGTCTATGCCACAAGATGTGTAGTGGGAGCTCTGCATATTGGAAGATAAGAATAATGATGTGAGCAAATGTCAGATTTTGAAGTCTTATTACGGATTATGAGTTATATTTTATAGGTGATAAGGAATTATAATTAGAAAAATAACATGATCACAACAGACCTCTCTAACAGTAATGAGAAGAGTGTATTGAAGACATGATAATAAATACTCTGCACTAGTCCGGAGGTGATTATAATAACCCTGGGCCTTCATCTGAGTAGTATCCAACAGTGGGGATGAACATAAGATTGATTCAACAGATCATTTAAACAGTAGAGTTTATATAACCTGGTGAGTAATTGAATATCGAATAATCCAGAACTTCCTTTGAAGCTTTGCAGAAAGATAAAATATGTTTAATATAATTTTAGCATTAAATATTTTTTTCATATATAGATTAGTGTTTATATTTGGAAATAATATGTATTACAAATTTTATCATGGGGTAGGAAGCAGAAGACTACTAGGATTAGAGCGATAAAACTTTTTTAGAGTCTTGGCACTTCTTATTAATGATGGTATCATAAGACAGATTACCAAAGAGCTTTAATCTTAAAGCTCTTCATGTATAAAATGGTAGAAATATTTCTTATGCTTACTTCATGGGGTTTTATGAACATTTGACGAGATATGGTATGTGAAAGGTACTGACAAAAACATCAAACAAGAGTACATTATCATTTTATCTTAATTATATCTAATTATTGCTAATAACTTAATATATAAAAATGACAAGGGCCATTGATTCAGAAAAATAAACAAAACAACACCACACCATTTAACAGTCTTCAAGCTTTGACATCTCTCATCAAGCAGTTATCTAAAATACTGCATGGCTCTCCTTACTGAATTTCTTCCAAAATTCCTTGCTCTGCCATTTCAGTTTACTACTAAGTGTTTATTCAGTTTAAAATCTTGAGAACTTTCAAATGCATAAAAAAAACTATTATGCTGAATGAGGCAATTTCCTACTTTTTTTTAAATCAATATTTTTTATTATGATATTGTGGAGTACAGTTAGGGGTTAGGTATACAAATATGCTTCATTCAGGCCCCCTAGTTGATAACAGGTGCCTCCCCATCCCTAGACAGATGTTTACTACCATTCGTCCCATCCCCCTCCACCCCCATAGTTTCCCACCACTGTCAGTCATTTTCTTATGGTAGTGCATTGGACGATCAAGGTCCACTATATGAGTGAGAGCATGTGATACTAAGATCTTTGTTTGTTTGAGAGGTCACTCAGTATTATAGACTCTGGTTCCATCCAGGTTGCTGTGAAATTCATGATTTTGTTCTTTTTTATGACTGCATAGTATTCCATCATGTATATGTACCACATTTTTAAAATCCAGTCCTCTTTTGATGGACAGCATGGTTGGTTCCAGATTCTTGCTATTGTGAACAATGCTGCGATAAACATTCGTGTGCAGGTATCTTTTTTATTGAGTGATTTGAGATCTTCAGGGTATATTCCCAGTAGGGGGATTGCAGGATCATATGGGAGGTTGATGTTTAGAGCTTTTAGAAATCGCCACACTGCTTTCCACAGAGGTTGCACTAGTTTACACTCTCACCAACAGTGTAGCAGCGTTCCCTTTTTACCACACCCTCTCCACCAACTGTTATTTTTTGAGTTATTGATAATTGCCATTCTGACTGGAGTTAGGTGGTATCTCAGTGTGGTTTTGATTTGCATCTCCCTGATGATTAGTGAGGTTGAGCATTCTTCATGTGTCTGTGGCTGCTCAGA